>NC_142517.1:87570000-87870000 GCF_057876585.1 Rhinolophus sinicus
ATGCCTTCAGCATCTGGAGTGATGCACATGTAGAGTCAATTACCAGAAAAATCAGCAAATAAAGAACCGTCTTTCCATTAGCTGTTCATTAACACAGATGGAGTCCCTCCATTTTTTCCTCTCCCCTCATTTTTCACCTGGCCTTTCTAAACCTTTGGCCTCTTCTCCAGGGTACAGTTGTTTGTGGTTCTCAAAGTCATAAAAATGGTGAATCTTGGCAACATCCTAATGGTATAATATTACTGTTTTCTAGTACATTTAGGTCTTTTAAGTTTCTTCAGCCCAATGCATTATGGATTTAATAAAAGCTCTGTCTCTTTTATTCAGTTTTACTACACTCTCTGCCCATCAAATGTTTGCTGCATGGGATGGTGGGCACTACCCTTCCATGTTAAAATGACACTGATAAGAATTTACAATGAGAACAGAAGAGGGTATAAAAATGAGTCTACAGGAACTCCAAGATTTAAAAGATCGGTAGAAGAGAAGAAAAAAAAAAAAAAAAGTGGCATAATGTCCGAAGAAAGAAAAGAGGAAAGCAAGGAAAATTTTGTGTCACTGGAGCTAAGCAAGAGAGAATTTCTAGAAAGGAGAAACAAATTATGTGAAAAGTTGATGGGAAGTAGTGATATACATTTTAAAATAACTTAATAAAGGTATTAACTTAGTAAATTACCCAAATCTTTAAAATATGACTTGATAGATTTTAAATATGTATTCTAGGTCAAGATCTAGATCATTCTGGTAGACCAGAAGCCTCCCTCATGCCCCCATTTGAGTCATACTCCAGCCCCAAGGTGACTACCATTGACTTTTATTACAACAGATTAGTTTTGCTCCCTTAAAAAACTCGTGTAAGTGGAATCATACAATAGGTTTTTGTGTGTATATGACATTTTCACTCAATGTCTGTAATATTCATTCAGTATATGGCACGTATAAGTAGCTCATTCTGCTTTATTGCTATGTAGTACTTTATTCTATGTCTATACATATAAATTCATTTACCCTTTTTACTGTTGATGGATATTTGGGTCATTTGCAGTAGGTTTTAGATATTATGACTATATATCTAAACTGTTATGGACATTTTTGTATATATCTTTTGGTTGAACAAAAACTCATTTCTGTTGCTATATAACCTAGAGTGAAATTACTGGGTCATAGAGCATTAGTTGGTACAGTTGACCTTTACACAATGCTGAGGTGAGGAGTGCAAATCCTCAAGCAGTTGAAAATCTGTGGATAACTTTTGACTCCATAGGAAGTTGTTTTTAAAGTGAGTCACTGAAAAGATCCATTAGATTTGACAAAATTGTGGTTAACTGGTGATTTTCCAGTGTAAATTCAGTGGAGAGATACAAACATTGGTGAGATTGAAGAGTTGTTTAAATAGAAACTCTGCCTTGTCAATCTCTCTTTAGATGTTTTCAAGTCCTGAATAATAATTAGCAAAAGCTTAGCCTATCCAGGGGTCATGGTAAAGATTTGGTTTAAAATAAGAAGCAATAACCCTTTCATTTGAGTTTCTTTTTTCCCCCTTTTGAAATTGAAGATACATAGCTTATACTGTGCCTTCATTTTAAATATACAACACATTCACATCTGGAAACATGATGGCCAGTAACTGAATGAAATGTTTACAAAAAAGAGACAAAAAGCTGCATTTTCCTATATTTAATCAACTAAGTTTGCTTTGTTTACATTTTTCTAGTGAAATGTTCGCTTTGCTGTGTGGCACCAAATATAACAGAGTAAATACAAATTTAAGAATTATATGGCAATATATTTTGGCATACTAAAAAATAGAATATTACTTTAATTGTGGTAGCTTGCTATTTATTAAACCTCTAATTTATGCAAATCCTTTACCTTCAATTGTGTAACTTTATTTGTATAATAATCTTATAAACACAAAATAAAACTTGATGAGGAACAGAATTAGAGGGAAATTACGTGGACTTGTTTTTAAATTTGGAAATGCCATTGCAGAACCCTTTGATTTGTAAGCCAACAATGTCAGGACCCACTCCTATTAGGGTCTGGAAGTATTCAGGTCACGTTACTTTCAGGATCATTTGAGATCCTTCTATTTGAGTAGCCTTGGCTAGTGTTAAAAGTCTTTAGTCTTCCCCTGTGTACATTAGAGGGATGCTTAGCAACCTTGTAGTTGTAATATTTCTGAAACTCTTGGGTCACTTTCGGTGAACATCAATTCAAACAACATTGGTCTTGAAAAGGTTGATTTATAGCTTTGCATTTAGAATAAGACCAACACTTGCCTTTCTGGGTTCAGGGAAGTCACCTTAATTCCTTCTTTCTCTCTACCCCATTTCCTTCTGCGATATCTATCTAGAATCCTGGAGCTAAGGTAAGCAGCCTCTGAGACATCCTTGTACACTGTACCTTCTTCAGTGGTCTGAAAGGGCCTGGCATCCTATTCCATTTAGAGAATCTTACCCAGTCCTTTCAGCTGATTCGGCCGGATCAAAGAGTCAATCTTTTATTTAGGATTCGATTTGACTACTGCCAACTCAAGCTTTACCACTACAGCATATAAAAAACAAAAGCCTTTGGATAAAGGAGAGAGACAGTGCCAAAATTTTGTCTGACTCTAAGAAATTGAAGAGTTGTTTTTTTTTTTGTTTTTTTTTTCACTTAAAGCACAGTTGGAAAAAGAAAAATTATAACAGGGTGAGACCCCCTAAAACTACAGCCGAGAAGCCTCTAGATTTTTATTAAAACCTGCTAAGGGGAAGGAATGGTGGTAGAGTAGCAGAAGCAGCAATGTGATAATGAAAGGTCAGATTAGGCATGACCTTTTGCGACTTTGGACAAATCACCTGTCTGATCCAAGTTCTCATAATCAATACAATGAGAAGGTTCTACTAAATGACTCTAGAGGATCCATTCAGCTCTTATGTTCAAATATTCATGCCTACCCTCTGGACAAGCCTTAGAGGCGAGAGCTCTGAATATGTATTGGGTGAGAATATTACTCATAATAATTTCAATGACTCATTGATGTTGGCCTAAAGAACAGATTTTCAAAAATAGCTTTCCATCATGTTTTAACACAACACATACTCTTGACCTCAATATTTCTTTATTGAATGTTTGCTTAGATATGCAACAAGATAAGAAAATGTGTTGTACCTTCTGGAATATAACAGCTTTGATTACTTTCGATTACATGCCTAATATGTTTCAAAGGTAAAGAATATTTACTTTCCTGTCTCAGTGTGACTTACTTTTCTGTTAAATGTCTTTACCTTTGAAATGTAGAAAGCAAAAAAAGGTATTTCTTTTTAAAATATTAAAGTTTTAGGATGAAGGGGAGTGACGCCACCAGGGTCTTAGAATTAAACAGCACATAGACAATTCAGTGGAAAAAAACAAACAAACAAAAAAACTGTTTTTAAAAATTGCATTAAGTATCAATGTGAGGCAAAGGGGAAAAAATTATGACACAAAATTGGTGGATTTCTCATTTGCAATATGCTAATGCTATGCAGGATATAGTGGCTTACATAATAAATCTTTTCAAATAGTGCTGTCATTAAAATTTGTACAATGCAACTTAAAAAAAACAAAGTCTACATTAACAAGATGCAGGGAATTAGTGTATGAAATAATTCGGATACGTATGTGTTCAGCATACATATTAGCGCAACATTCTTTCTTTGGGTACTTTGAAAGAAGCTGGGCTGGAGCGATTGAAACACCTTACGGTTGCTCCCTAACATTCTCTGCTGAAACGGTGTCGTCTTGAGAGTTCTGCTGTGTTAATAACAGTAGGGTTCTAATCGGAACTATTACCTGCACTCTATAAATCACAATTGTTTTTAATCAGAGAACATTAAAAAGCTGCTTGCCGCTAAGGGCTTCTTCAAGTTAAAAGGGGCTACTCTATGAAGTCAGATTTAGGGTAGCTACACATTGCTTTTCTTGGGGTAAAGATTTGGTTCGTGAATCATGTTGGGAAAAAGGAATTCCATCAGCAAAGGTATACAGAATGATTCTATGTGTACTAGAGGAGGAGAATACACAATCTTGAGCAAAACGTAGGTCCCATCACAGCATTTCTACCATGGGCAAGTGCTCCAGGAAGTTCAATTGTGCTGCCCAGAATCCTGGGAGCCTGTAAAAAGAAGAGTTCTAGGGAGGGAGATACCACCTATTTCCCAGTTCTAGTTTTGAAGACTCCCAGCAATTGTAAGCAACCTGACATTACTTTTTTTTATCTCACAATATTTCACACCCTCATGTGATAGTAATTGTATGATTAGTGTCCATTAATTATAAAAACATGTAAGGCCAAAATATCTATCATGAATTCAGAGCCACTTACAAAGTTATTCAAAAAAATCCCGAGCATTTACATAGTAAAATACTGTAAGTGTGTGTGTAAGATATATGTGTAAGACAAAATTCATTCCATCTGGAGGCAATTCCTGGTTCATGTATGGATTTGCAGTTATCAGGGAGGTATGGTGTTCAGATTCCGGAAGCCACTGGTTCTCAAACTGTCTTTACTATGATAGACACGATGAACAAAATTCCTGTTTGGTATATGCTATGAAGTATTAGACATATCAAAGAGTGCCATAGTTGTTTTAGGTGAGTCATTCTAAACGCTGTTAATGATTATGTCAATACTGAAAGCAGCTATTTAAAGTTGTCACCAATATTGTGGGTGATGCACAATTTTCTGGTTCAGTAGCTATAGTATCTCTCCTTTTCTTTGGCTAAAGAAAACATCCAATAATGCAGCATAGGAAACTGAAGCATTTTGTAGCTGCTCTTGCATCTGCTCTAATTTTAAGGATCAGTTACACATTTTGTTCTTTTCTATCTTTGAAAAGTGACTCAAAACCTATCTCACAATGGCTACATTCCATTTGAAAATGACTATAGATAACAGGCTTCCCTTTGATGCTATAGATATCCACACATCTTAGATGCGTGTGTTGGGCCTGGGCCAAGCCGCACCCAAAATCCTTACGAACTCTCTGAGTCTGATGAAATTCTGCTAAGCACGACATAGATATGACTCTTCCTAACTACACAGATAAAATTCTCATATTCGGCGAAGACTTAAGTGTTTCAGTTGCATCTGATCAATGTACGTCAAAAATGCTGGTATGAGCTGCACAGATATGCCCATTGATCAGCTTTTGCTCAGAGGGCATTTAGGAAAAGACATATGTTCATGTAGCAGCAGTTCAATTCTCAGCATGCAGCCATAATTACATGCCTCGGTGTGTGTGCTTAATGACAAGTGGAATGAAAGCCAGAACCGCCTCCGAGAACACACGGCTACTGGTTCAAAGAGGCACACTTTCCTAGGTCCTGAAGCTTTGTTCATTTTTAGATGATACCTTTCCAAAAAGATGTCCTCATGAACTGAATCTCTATTTCCTATCTGAAGAGAATCTTTACTTGCTGAAAATCCATATTTACTTATTTTCAAGATATATTTCATTGGGTTATTTGGTTTTATTTGCCTGTTTAACTGTTAGGGCTAGGGAAGCTGTCCTGACAGGGGACTGGATCACATTGTTTTCTCCATGGCACCAGTAATGGAGAGGCCCGGAAAGGAAAGAGATATACATAAAACTGAGACAAATGCATTTTGTTGCTGGAAGCACTGCCCTCTGCCCAGTTCCCAATGTTTACAGCTCAACATGTTATACTGAAAATCTCAATAGTCACAGACACTCAGTTTTTCTGAGCCTTGGGGCCTTCCTTCCTTCCTTTGTTTAAAAAATACCATTAATAAAAAATCTGAGATGGTTTAAAAAATACCAATAATAAATAATTAACAATTTTGATTTCTGAGGTAAATTTACTGTCAAGCTCATAAAGCTTAAGCTTCAGTTCCCTTCTGTTGCACAGTCTCCCGGCCCAAATTGTGTACCCACATTTTATTCATAATTGTGCATTATTTTTTTAAGGAGAGTTTCAGGTCTCACAAAACCTGAATTGGCTTCCACTCATACAATTTAGTCTGGCTGCATTTCCAAATATCTGGCATTCACACAGAAGCCAAAGCCTTAAAATAAAGAGATGAAGTTGTCACAGCTGAACTTCAGGTATACAGCAATGAAGAGCAAAAGCCTTTCCAGAGTTTGGAACCAAATATTTCCTTCAGCCTCTTAATGTGGACCTCTCAGTGGGCTTAATGTACATGGGGGTCCTTTGAATAGTTCCCGCTTGTTCTCTGTGGTATGGTTAGATGTATTCTTATATTTGTGCAAAATTGGCAAATAATAACAATAGTGACAAGAATATTTAGCTCTTATTGAACACTTAATAATGCCAGGGCCTTTGCTAAACTGTTGCCTCCACTACAAAATGAAAATAAGCTAACTAAAGCAGTTGCCTGTGCCTCTGAGATGAATCAGAAGGTAAGAAAAAATTCCAGTTTGGAGGAAGCTTTGGGGTTCAGAATATGCAAGAGTACAGGTATATATATTTTTTAATATATGGGAAAAGATAATATTTTGAGCCAAAAATTTTAAAAATATTATATTTAAATAAGTGGCAAAATCTCTTTTTATGCCTTAAATTCCCACATTTTAGGAAACAAGACCAAGGAATCACATAAGCTTTCAGTTGGAAGTAATTTTGGATTACCAGTTTCAGTTTCTTGTCTATTTTGTGAATATCCTACCGTCTTAAAACAGAGACCATCTAGCATAAATTCTATTGTTGTAAACATTTTCTTTATGTTTAACCATATCTGTCTCACTATAGCAGAGAGTCAGCAAACTACAATCCTTGTGCCAAATTCTGCCCTGCTGCCTGTTTTCACATGACCTGCAACCTAAAAATGGATATTACAACCTAAAAATGTAAAATCCATTTTTAAATTGTTGAGTAAAACGAAAGGAAGAATAATACATAGTGACACATGATAATTATACAAAATTTAGATTTAAATGGCTATAAATAAAGTTTTATTGGGACACAGCCATGCTCATCATTTATTTATTTATTACAGCTGCTTTCATGCTACAATGGCAGAGATGAGTAGTTGTAACACAGACCTAGTGGGCCTAATATATTTTCTACCTGGACCTTTATACAAAAAGTGTGCTCATTCTTCAAGAACCACACAAAAAAATTTACTGTCCTTTCCTCTGATATAACAACAAATATTTCAAAGTCCTGTCTGTTTCTTTTACAATTGGAGAATATCTTTATTGTACCTTAATTTTTTGTTCTTAATTGAAATACTTAAGAGATTTGCATGGAATTGTATGAAATAATATGAGACATCCCTCACATACTTTTCCCAGTTTTCCCCAAAGGTAACATTTTGCAAAACTGTAGTATAATATGAAAACCAAAATATTGACAGTAATACCATCCATTGATCTTATTTAGATTTCTTCAGTTTTATTTGTACTCATTTGTGTGTGTGTATGTTTTACACAGTTTTTGTTACCTGTATGTATCCATGTTTGCAGCACCACAATCAGTACACTGATTCTTCTCTTTCATTCTTAAATCTTTTCCTACTTTTATTCATTCTCATGTGGCATAGTTTGAAACTTCTCTCCATCTTAGCTAACTCTGATAGCTTTGAAGTTGCTCTATAGTCCCTTTAAAGTATCTATTTCTACCCCAAGTTGTATAGTTGTAATTCTCAAAAGAATTTAGAAAATATTACTGATGAAGATTAAAATAACTGGCAACCTCAGATAGTATAGTCTTTTTTAGGGCTGACTGTAAGGCACCTGTACAAAGTTGAAAAGTAATATAATAGTTAAAAGCCAATAGCTAAAATAAAATCTGCATCTACTGTAGTAAAATAACCTAAAATATCCAAATCAGTAATAGAGAAAAAAATTATAAAATAATGTAGAACTTAGAAAGAAGAATATCGACAGAGAGACAGAGAGAGGGAGAGGGGGAGGGGGAGGGGGAGGGGGAGGGGGAGGGGAGGGGGAGGGGGAGGGGGAGGGGGAGGGGGAGGGGGAGAAAAGAGAAGGGAGGGAGATAGGGAAGGAAGAAAAGGAAAAAGGCAGAAAGGGTCATGTATTACTAGATGTGAAGGATAGAGATTATGGATCCAGCATATAAATGATTGTTTCCAAAGAATAAACCAGAGCAGATAAAAAATAAGCAACCAAATTATTATATGGAATGACACTCCCTGCACTGAATAAAAGCATGTATCTGGAGATTAAAACTGCCCATTATTAATACTATGTCCCAAGTAATAATAATAATAATAATAATAATAATAACAATAATGATAACAGTAATAAAAGATCTATACCTAGATATATTCTAGTAACATTTTTAATCTCCATGACAAAGATGGAACTCTAAAAGTATCTTAGGCAGGAAAAATAAAATAGGTAACTAAAAAAGAACCTCAGAAATTTGAGGAGAATATGTTGTGACCTAATAATTATAAATTGATTCAGTCATTTACTTACAAATGCAAGAATAATTTTCAGGTAATCACAAAACATATTATTCATGTATATTTTCTGGAAAAAAATAGATGTCTGTACTAATTGACTAAGAAATAATTCAAAGTAAAAAGAAAAATTTCAAAATTAGAAAATTACGTGATACAAAATCTGTGTGATGTGTACCCATATTACTTACTTTTATCAATTAATTACTTTTTGTGGTGACCAAACCAACAGTTTTGATCTTTACTAGGGTTAACCCTTAAATTAATAGAAAAAAATAACATGTTCTTCAGGATTTAAAAAAGCATACTCTAAACAATTTTATTATCTCATAATTCATTTATTGAACTTTTTCTATGTTTCATTAAGCACTGTTTTAGTACTCACAATATTTTTTTCTAATTTATCATTCACGTGAACTTTATAACATTGATTTTTAAAGCGTATTTATTTTTAAGTAGTTGTAGGCATATAAAAAACTTGCAAATATTGTAGAGTTTCTTCATATTCCTTACCCTGTTTCCATTAATAATAACACATTACATAACTATGGCACAATTATCAAAATTAGGAAATTAGTATCAACATAATACTATTAACTAAAATACAGACATTCAAATTTCACCAATTCTTCCAGTGTCTTTATTTCTATTCCAGAATTGGATCCAGGCTCCCACATTACATTTAATTATTATTTAATTTATCCTTAGTTACAGTCAGAATAGTTAAAACAGTTACTCAGTCTTTTTTTTTTTTGTAATTTGTGACCTCGGTATTTTTGGAGAGTTCTTACTGGTTAGGTATTTTTTAAAACTCCAATAGGTATCACTGTGAGGTCAGCCAGAATGAATACAGAAAAAATAGTTGTCTTTGAAAAATATGAAAGTGAGAGCCCACTAGTGGTCTAGTGCACAAAATATTGTATCACACAATAACCAAATGCTACTCTATTTTTCTGAATGTGTATATATATAAGTCTATAGGTACATACACACATAATTTAAAATATAAATCAATCAAAGATTTTCTTCTTAAATTTTCTTCTGAAACAAAAATTATAACAACCAATTTTATAATCAAATATTAACTATCTTATAAAACCAAGCACACAGCTGGAGATTGTTTTGAAAATACTAATCTCAACTCAGGCAAATTTAGATCCAGCATTTACTTATCTATGTTTGTTCTCAGCATCTTCCAAGTAATAGACTTCCACAATTTTATAAACTATACTGAGTAAGGGCCCTGGCATTTTACATACATTTTAATAATTTTGCATCATTCTGTAGCAAATATAATTTCTCTGCTTGCTGGCTAGTGTTAAATAATGAAGTAAAGCTACCAGAAACAAATCAAGCTGTTTTTATTCCAGATAACTAATCTTCTGAATAAAATGGAAACTACTCAAAATGTGTTTGGATTCCTCTGTTAAATTTGGCAAGTAGAGCAAGCTAATACTTTTCTTAAGTGTGGAAGCTATATGAGAGCAAGGATATGTGTCCTTCTTTTGAATTGAGCTCTTTTTAGTGATGGACCAAAGGAAAATAATATTTATTCCTAAAACACAGGCTTCTGAAACTTTTCAGTAGACACCCAACCTTAATGATGGGCTAAGAGAAGGAAACCATGAAGCCTAGACAAAGTAGAAAAATGGAACTGGAAGCCATCAAGTCAAAACCAGATGAGAAAAACGAATTTTGTGAACAGATAATATTTCTCCTTCAGCTAAACACTGAAGTGCCACTTGTGGTTTCATTTATGTTGATATTTACCAAAAATTTTACCATTTATGTTGATATTTACCAAAAATAGTTTTCTGTCATAAAAACTATATTTTCCCCTTTCAGTGATATCCGTAAAAAGTAAACTGCGAGATATCTGTAGGTTCTTCTAAAATGTACAGCTGGAAAAACAAGGATTTTAAAACCCTCAGATGGTTTGGGTCTATTTCAAGGTTTTGTTCTTGGCCTTACACATGAATGAAAAGTTGCCCTTGGCCTCTACATTTGGGAATGACAATTTAAAACTTTCAAATACATACATATTTCATTGGTATATTATATGCAGACTTTGTCCATTTAAAAATATTTAATATTTAGCAACTTTAATAAAGGATGAGAAATATATATATTTACTGAATATTAATAATATTCAGTTTTATTTGGTTTCTTTTCTATGACTAATATGTTTTCCTAAGCCTGGGCATTATCTACAGTCATATCTTTTGGCACATTATTTTATCTAAAAATTGATAATTTTCACTTCTATATTCTCCATGTAACTAAACATTAATGTTTTGATATATTTAGCATGTATCATTATACCAAGATAGTATAAAAAAGAATCTTTTTGCATAAACATTCATATGGTAATAATAAAAAAAAATGATATTATCCTTTGCAACTATGTAAATCAAACCTGGCAGCTGGTTGTTGGCAGTTAGAAAAGACCCACACAATTATTATTGCAAATTATGATGAGTAACTGAACCCAAAGCAACCCCTGGCACAACTGGATAAGTTAGTCAAAGAAAGAATTGCTAGCAATTATGTTTTCTGATTGCCTACAAGCAGACAACAAAATTTGTGGTTGGTGTAGTCTCATGTATGTCTGTTTTCTTAGCTAACTTCTTGGTCTGGCCCCTTGAAGCACCATGGGCAAAAGAAAAATGTTTTACTTTTTTCCTTTAGAATCAGACTGTATGTATGCTTATCCTTAAATATCTCCTGCTTCTGCCCCAATTAGCCTCTGACTATAACTTTCTGTAGTGCGTATGAGATTAATGTGCAAAAATCAACTGTTGTGAAATTACTACTAAAAATTTTACTATTTACTAAATAGCAAAATTTATAAAATTGACTATTAACAATTTTACATTTAATGGTAAATAACTGCTAAGTGAGCCTTTCCTGAAAGCATATTTGAATGGATTCAGGAGGAAAGGGGCAAACTGAAAATAAGAGAAGAGTTGATGAGGTGATAGAAGAGACCAAGTTCTTCCACTTCATAATTTGGCCTACAGCAGCCTTGGGAGAGATTAGTAGCTCTGGACCCTGCCACTGTCTCTGCCTCATCTGTTAGTTGTGATATGGGTCAGAATAATATTGTAAAGATATTAATGATATTTCCTTTTCCCACCTGGATGCATTCTTTCCCTTACTCCTGACGCCAGCAGATAGACTTCACTGTTTTCATCATTTCCAGGAGGGAAGTGTCAAAACAGAAACACAGTGACCACAGCAACAACCAAAACAACATCAGTATCAAAGAGGGAGAATGTTTGAGTTTCTCCATGGCTTTGGTTTTCAGATGCTTAACGCCTTGAGGAAACAGAGAGGATTTGAGATATAGATAAAGACACATAAAGGGAAAACGACTTCTTTTCCCACCAACTTTCCCAACTGGAGGGAAGAGAGAAGGAGAAGACAGTTTAAGAACAAAGGGTGGGAGGGATGAGGATTGGAGAGAGCGATTGATTATGTACCTCGTCTCCGGTTAGAGTCCTGGGATGTTGACCTCTAAGCCCAGAAACCATGGAAATCATTGTAGTGATTTCTGTGATCCTAACATGTCATGGAAGCATCATCATAATAACAGATAACGTAAACTTGAAGGGGCCACAGGAGGTGAAACTTCAGTGCTGAGCTGAGTGGCCTGATGACGAAGGTCCACATGCAGCAATGCAGGGATGCATGACTTAAAGACGTGGTTCCCCACCCTGTAAGTACTTGGAATTATTTAACATAATCCAAACTTAAATCCAACCCCAGAGGAAGAAGCAGAAAGCCTAAATTGACTTAAAACAATGTTCTGTTACACTGACAAAATGAGTGCTCAGCATACAATTAATTTGTTGCCAAAAAAAATAAAGTGTGTTTCTTACACACTGAGTTCTTGCACACTTACTGAAATTCACACCGGCTATTACACACACATAAGCAAACATTTTACAGTCAGGGAAGCCTTCTCGCTGTCAGCAAAGGTGGCAACATTTGAGCAAAGTTTCAAAGATGAATGTGCCTGATGAATTATGGATGAGGAACATTTAGAGAAAGAGAGAGTAAATGCAAGACTGTGAAAGGATGAGAGGAAATTGTATGTCTGAGTAAGATCAAGAGATAACTTATAGAGGACATTCACCTGTGAATTGTCTGACAGAGATGGAGGGTAGAAAAGTAGACCGAGATGGAACACTAAAGTCATTGGTTTAGTACCGTAGTTGATACAGATCTATTAAAATATTTTAACCAGAGGAGTGGCATGAACAAATACAATTTTTATAAGGATAACACCAGCAGAATGTGTAGGATTCTTTGAAAGTTGATGAGAATAGAAGCAGACAGACCTCTGGGAAGCTGATGAGAAATTATTACAGTTTAAACCATGGGAGTAGAGATAGAAGAAGGAGTTGAGATTTACTTGGCATGTAGAATTGACAGGACTTGGCAAATTAGACATTAGTTATGAGGGAGAGGTTGATGATGGCTCCCAGTTTCTGAATGGAATGTTAGTACAATTAATCAAGCAAGATAAGGAATATGGGGAGGAGATACGTGGAGGTGACCAGTCGACTATTGGAAAGAAATTCTTGGATCTCTGGAAGATTTCTGTGCTAAAAGCAGATTAGGGGAATTCCGTGACCACAAAACATGGCTTGGGGAAATTTGTACAGACTTTCCAATATTTGCAATTTTACCATGTCTTCCTTACTTGTCTGTCACTTTCTTTCTTTAACCTTGAATCAGGCAATGAAATCTGAAATTTTCAATGTTACTCAAATTTGACATCTCCTGTGACTTTGTATTTGGTCCCGATTTGCTTTTATTGCACTTTCCCCATACAGATTTAATTTTGGAATCTTAAACATAATAATCCTCTTGCCTCAGGATGATTTAAAATGACCTTGTCCTACTTTGTGGCAGGAAATAGGCCATGAACCATTCCAGCCAAACAGGAAAATAATAGACTAGGAAGAAACATATTTCTATACACTGTAGACAGAAAATCACCTTGCCAATGGACCAAGGTAGCATTCATTTACCAATGAGCAAGTGGCAGTTATATAGAGCCAATGAACTGCCAGGTATACCAAATGCTCCAATACTGACAACAATGGAAAACACATATGCAGTGATTTCTTTATTCCAGACTCATATTTTAAGTGCTTTATACATATTAATTTATTTAGTCCCTTGCCTCAATCCTATGAAGTACAATTATTAACCTCATTTTACAGATGAAGATACTGAGATACAGAAAACTTAAATTTTAATTTTACATAATAATGTGGATTCAAACCCAAGAAGTTTAGCTCCACAGACTTCATTCTCATTCAATATACTATACATTTGCAATGAGTTTCCTAGTGCTGCTGTGACAAATTGTGTATGACAAACTTAATGGCTTAAAACAACATACATTTGTTATCTTCCAATTCTGGAGGTCAGAGGTATTAAAACCAAGGACTGCACTCCTTTTGAAGGTTCTAGAGAAGACTCTGTCCCCTACCTTTCCCAGTTTCTAGAGGCAACCTGCATTCCTTGGCTGGTAGCTCCCTTTACCTCAAGTTTGAAATCCTTTTCACATTTCCTGACTCTGATCCTTCAGAATCCCACAAATAAGGGCACTTGTGACTAAATTGAGCCCACCCAGGTAATCCAGGATCATCTCTACCTGGAAATCCTTAATTTAATCACATCTACAATGTCCCTTTGCCACATAAGGCAACATGTTCACGGGTTTCAGGGATTAGGATGTGGACACATTTGGGGTAACACTATTCTGTCTGTCACACCAGACATGAGGGTATCGTCTCCTTGGGAGACCTCAATATTAGCCTTCTACTTTTACAGAGTTATTTAATCTAAAAGTAACATTTCTCTCCCACATAGACACACACAAACACACTTTCCCACTCATACAACTCTCCAAAGCGGAACAGGAAGTTTGCATTAAACACATGAAACAACATCATGATTGAGACCTGGTGCTTCATAATGGCCAAGACCTATAGTCCTGCCGAGATACCAAATGGGCACCAGAAAATTCAGCCAGAGGCCAGTTTGGTAGACCAACTTCTGTAATTGTTAAATTGAGCCCTGGCAGATACTTTGGTTTATTTATTTATTTCACACTACTCTGTTTTCCAAAGGATTTGAAGTGATAAATACGTATTAAAGCTGGGTAAGGATTATAATTTTCAATTCTTGTGGTGCTAACATTAATATATTGTCACAAAACATGTAGGAAGATACCACATACATAATGGTTCAGAGTTGCCTTTGTTTCTTTCCAGAGTCCCTACACTTGAGTCAAAGGTTAACAAAAACAAAAACAGACACACAAAAAATGTATGTCAGGAATCTCCCCATAATCCCTTTAGGTTGCATGAAGTTATAGTCTCTGGTGGGAAAATTGCTGACAGGAGAATGAGGTCTGGGTTCCTTGTTCTTTTGTTTTATACTAAATTAAGCACATAACTGCCATTTGCTTTAATAAATCCTTCACAGTCTTATTATGTTCCCAGACGAACCACTACATAGCAGTATACATTTAAATAACACGAGTAAAACGCAGATGTGCAGATGTCTTAGAAAGCATTGTTTACATTTTGCTTCTATTTTGGGTATATTTACAGAAGATTTAAGTGCTAATTCTTTAGAACTTTTTTCACAAAAAGAGGGTGAATCTACCTTTGAGTCATTGTTCTGGTTCGAGATAGTCCTAGGTTATGGCTGTCTTTAAATGGTCCTTAGTCCTGAGCTTTCCATTTATGAATCTGTAGGATATTCATTCCTCCCACATACATATTACCTGTAGTCTCCAGAAACAAGTAGAGGCAATCTCTTTTCTTCCTTTTTTGTTCTTCATGCTGTTAGAATAAAAACAAGGAGTTTTTGTAAATGAGCTGTATCTTGTTCACACACACTATTAAACTGGGAAACTGGTACAATTCCATGTTATTTGTAAATCATCTCCTTAGAATCTACTTATCTATTCTGAAATATTCAGAAAGTTATTATTTTTTAGGCATTGACAATTCTTGTACATATTCATTTCCTAAATACTTAAAAAAACAAAATGTCAAATTTGAAACTTTTATATTGTATTTGTGGTACAGCCAGTTTTCCATATTCATGAGTAAAACAGGTAGTGCTTATTAACTGAAAGAAGACCAAATTTCTAAATTTCCATTTGCTATAAAGCTCTTGGGAAAAAGGCAGAACATCTTATTTCTGTTTCCCAAACTGCTTAGATTTAAAGGTACATCTTAAATCCAGGTAAAAAACAAACAAACAAACAATGTCTTTTAAATTACTTTCTTTTTAGAAGAAGAATGTACTAGGGAACATATTAACTGTTTAAAGTTTGCATTTAGAGAGTATGGCAAATGGACTGCTAAGATTGGGAGAAATAACACAAGTTCTGACTCTTCTCCCAAGAGGTAACAAAGCCTAATTCTAGGAATATAGCACATTTGTTTTAGCTGAAAGGATAGCCTCAGGTTTCTGGCCTTTTATAAACTTCCCCACCCAACTTGCCCAAACTCAGATATGTGAACAAGAAAGATTATGCAAATCAGTGCACATGTGACTAGATTCTCATTAAATGCTTGTTGACTGAGTTGCTGGAGTAAGAATTGGCACTGAAAATGTGGTTTGGGAAAGGACTGGGGAGGGTGGTTAGGGAGGAAACACAGAGAGCCATTGGAAAGTATGCTGTTTAGAGCAGAACAAACCTCAGACTGATTCTGAATTTATGGAGTGGGAAGAAGAGCAGGAGAGAATTGTGACATGTACACACACACACACACACACACACACACACACACACACATATTTTCCCTTAGAACAGGAACTTTTCATCGCAAAACTGGACCACAATTGGCCCTAAAAGAACTGGACTTGAGCATCAAGAGAATTGGATTTTAACAAATCTGAAACTTGTCATGATGTAACCTGGACTAAAATTGTTCAGCAGTGCTGTGTCTAGCTCTTACTTTTTGCATGCACGTCAATCTCTCTGGAAGAACATCCTTCAGCTGTCAGGACCAGTTGAAGGCCTGTCTCTTTGGGAGTAAGTGGCTGGCCCTGCAAATATCTGGGCATTAAATTCCCCATCATTTAAACAAAAAGGTTGAAACCGATATGTCTACAGTTATTAACAGACTGTTGGGAAAAATGAAGAAATATAAATGAATCCTAAAATACTATTAATCAATTTACCAGAGAATATGTCATTCACTACACAAGTATTCATGAAGCAACTGTTATGCACCAAACATTTCAGTGAGCAATGGGGAAATATTGATGGGCCAAAAATAAAGTGGTCCTCTCAGAGAGTGTAAAAATCAAGGTCTTATATTAACATGTTTTTGTGGGGCTCCTGAGAGAAGGACTTCAGCAAACACATGGTGTGTAACATCCCTGCTGTCCTGGTTTAGGCAGCCAGACTCCAGACACTGTCCTTATTCTAAAGAGCTACTTTATTGCTTTTGGGCCAGGTAACTGAGAACAATAAACTGTGTAATAATTTAGAAGTATAGGCCTGTTCAAACAAATTACACACTTTCCCTAAAGAAATCCTGGACTAGAATGAACTCAGATCCTTCATTCTTCTGACCTGTATTTCTCCAATATGTTGCTGTGGATTTTTGCTAGTTTATTTACAGGAAAAAGAAAATGACTTGGAAAAGTCCCTTTTATAGAATGAGTTTCAACGTTCCTGGTGTATCCCAGGCTGGAACTTACTTCTATTTTAAAAGGAAACGAGAGTTTGCTCTGTTTAGTAGTGAAGCAAAGATTACCTGGACACTACCACACCGACCAATGCTCCTGGAATAGCATAAAATGATCAAATAATAGCATACAAGCATAAACTATTTGAGGAGATTTGTGTGGTGACAACAAATGCACATGCTGTCTGATTCTTTTGCCCCTTCTTTCAAGATTTGTAGGCAGTTTTACTGATCGTTGTGGTGTTAGGAGGGGTTTTACTACTCATATAGCCACAGGTTTCTGGATTTGTCTGCATCCCAAAGAGTTGCCTTTGCTCTGCTATCCTCATTTAGCATGACCCAGGAGGGATTTCAAAGTCCTGCTCATTTCTTTTTTGGCTCCTCGTAGAACTTCATAGGGAATAGAAAAATTCCTGAGCCAAGAAGGCCAGCCTACAGAAGAGGTCAACTCCAGGAAGGGTGTGGTGTTCAGTGTTTCTGTCTTTATGGTCCACAAGTGAAATGGCCAGTGCTATGAGGCAAAGAAGTGTGATTAATATGCTGATGCCTTTTCCATAGAGTAATCTTGTCCAACTCTTCCCTAGTCTCTAGAAAGACTCTGTTAAGCGGAGAGAAAGAGACTATCTATGTGCTCGTGTGGTGAGTGCGTGGGGAGAGTTTGATAAAGTGTGACAGAAGGGGAAAAGAAAGACATCTGAAGAGTATGTGTCTAAACATCTTACACAAAATAAATTCTAATTATCAATCTTTACATTTTCATTACAATCAATTGAATGAACATATCTCAAGTGAATTAAATCCTGAAAGCAAAGATTACAATTTTTGTGGACTGATATAGAATACTGAAAATAATAAATGGCTTTTCATGAAAGCCACATAAGGATTTTCTTTACATTAATACAGAATCTTAGGCCATATCACTTTGATTGGTCAAAATTATGAAAATTGATCAAAATATTTTCTTAAAAGAATCAAACCATACAATATTGGGTGACTTTAGGGGTAAAAGTAAATAGTATATCATGAAATAGTAATAATAGAAATAATGATAACTATCATTTGTAAAACTTATCGAACATATTGTATAGTACGTAAAGGTCTTTATTCAATTGTTGATCCATTTTATTTATTAAATGTTTATTCAAGTATTGACTCAACAAACATTATACAAGTCTCTTCTGAATGAGGAAAACAAAATGCCTTTATGGAACTTGTAGTTCTGGAATTAAATGTCATATCCCATTTATCTTTCATAACAAATGTATGAGGCAAAATACCCACATTTGTAAACATGGAACCAGAGGCTCAAGAAGGTAATCCTCCAAGGATACTCAGCTGGTTGGCTGACTGCCAGGAGTGTGAATTCAGTTTGCTAAATCCCAAGTCTATTCTAAAGGTCTCAGGCTCCCTAAATTTCAGTGTGCGAAGAAGCAGTGTGATTCAGATTTCAGTATGAGATTAGGACTGTTTTACTACGAGTCAGCATAAAGAAAAGTGGAGATCTGAAGTGTTTTAGATAACTATTGACAGTCAAGAACTAATAGTAACTTCATTCGCTGGCTATACAGAGTAGTCAGAAAAAACAAAAGTTTTACAACTAATGGCAAGCAAGGATGCGATTCATTGATAAGCCACTAACGGCTTATTGTTTTTCCTCCTTAGAAAAATGCATTTTTTTTCAAATAAAATTTAAAATAAATTGCAAATCAATTTGGTATTATAAAATTTTCAGCATAAAGTTGAAAAATATCAGGCATCTTTTGATTGTTCAGTCAATTCAATGACCAATCTTGAAAATTAGAAACATATGGATGCCCAAATTTTAAAAATATTTATTTGGATTGTTTTAACATCAGTCCAACTTTCTGGTGATAACTTTAAAGTTGGAGAAAACATATTTTTAAAATGTGAGTATTATTGAAAAACATTACCATAAAGCTCATGAAATTGTGAAAATGTATCATAGCAAAAAAGGGAAAAAATAGTCATATTTCATGGAAAAAGGAATGACTTGGAAAATAATATACACAAACAGTGCATTTTTAGTAAAATTGAGTCCATGTGGAACACTGTTTTCCAAAATATAGAAACTAAACCATCTTTTCTGAATATAAATTAAATGCAGAAGAGGAAAATAGTTCCCATTCTACCCCATTTCTCTTTATGGTTTATATAAAACTAATTTTGAAATATTTTTATTTTATTGTAATCGCTCACTGACATTAAATAGAAGCACATTCTAATACTTCAAGTGTTACTGATAGTTTTAAAATAGCCCTTAGATAGTACATATTAACATAATAGATTTTTGGAAACCACAGTTTTTATGGCCTGACATTAGACTTATAATTGAAGTGTGTATCTTTGCTTAAATAAAACAGGATCATGAAATGTAAGTTGAAGTTAGGAAGTCCTATGTTTTACTGTGGTAACAACTCCCAAATCTGAGAAACAATTAAAGTTTTGCACTCATGCTATTTGCTGGAAACTGGCCGTCATTCCAACGCCTGCTTCCAGTCATTACACGGGAGGGTGGAAAGAGGGTGATGTAGGCACCGCAGTGACTTACATTGACAAGGAGCCTGTGTCACTTCCACTAAAGTCACTTCACCATGCCATACTTTAGCCTAACATGGGCTGGATAAGTGGAGAAAGAGAATATTTATGAACAGCCCTAATGAATATAATGACTACCATAGACTGCATCTTTAAGATCATCTAGTTTGTACCCATTTTACAGATTTGAAAATGAGCAAAAGAAAGAAGTTTGCTCAAAATCATTAATTAAAAACAATTGGTATAACCAACTTTTTTTTTTTTTTTAATCATTCTAAAGTTATATATTAAATAGCTTCTGTGTGCCAGCTCTGATGTAGGATCTTGGCTTTAAAAGAGAATAAGGATGAGTTATTAAAACAATTTTCTCATAAGAGGTGACTTCAGAATGATATCTTGGAGGAAAAGTGAAGATTTCAAAAGAAAAACAGGAGAGAAAAAGAACATTTAGGTGGACAGAAGAGAATAAGAAGAGAATCAGAAGAGAGACATGAAATAAGAGTGGGTTTTTATTGAGCCACAAAAAATTAGTATGGATGGGTCATAAAGTACAAATGAGGGTCTGATATACCAGAAAATAAGAAGGGGCTTGATATGAGGGAAATACTAAGGAGTTCGAATGTGTACAGTGATTGACTAGGAGAGAGGAGGGTCTTCTGATTTCCAGTCCAACATTATTTCAAAACTCCATTTTAATACCAAATGCAGCATGCAAGTTAATGACCCAATTCTTCCCAAGGGAGAAGGCTGTTTCTGGGACTGTGTTTGAGCTCATTTGCATGTGTTTGAGACAAAAGAGTTGGGGCTGAATCACCATCTTCCATGACTAGTTTTCTGGTGTTTCGCAGCCTGGAAGAATTAATAAGTGATTCAGAATGACGATAGGGATAGGTCCAGATTCACAGTCTTCAAATAAGATTCAGCAGAGAGGGAATGACCATCCCTGAGATTACTCTATAGCTTTGCAGGCTCTACTGTATTCCAGAGCTAGAGGAAAGTCATGCATGCACTTCGTATGTGTTTAGGAGGTTACTTCTCTCAAGTGCAGGCAGTGCTGGGGGACAAAAGGGGAGCAGGGCCTGATTTCCTTCAGCAGAGTCTGAACCCAGCTGGATTAAAGAATTTAAAAGCACACGACAAAAAGACCCTACTCATTGCACCTTCTATTCCACCCAACTCTCATGCCTGAGAAGAAGATATCGCTGATTTTCTTTTAAAAGACAGAGAAGAAGGAAAGTTGGTTCAAAGGATAGTCTTAGGGAATCTGACTCTATAAAAATCAATATTCACAAAAGCACTGCTCATGTCTTTTTCTTTCAGACGTGTAACTCCTCTTATGGTAGACAATTTTATGCATTTGATGGAACACTACAATAAGCATGGTTGAAATTTTTAAAAATATCAAAAAGAAAGCTTTTGCAGCAGCTGAAACACCCAGGACTACAACAAACTCTAACTCTGACCACATGCAGAACATGTTGCTTAGAAACCCCAGGCAGAGAGTTTGTGCAGCCACTTTAGATCTCACCAGCTGCCCCTGTGAAGAAACTGACATTGGGGACCCCAGCATTAAGAAATGTAGACTTGCAAGTCATATGTAAAGGATAAAAAAAGATAGATATATATATCTAAACATCTTAGCTTTTGTTTTATACTTAACAAATCACATAAAACCTGAAATCCTGACTTTCATTGTTTGGGTCTAGGATCAAAATTCATGCTGCTTATGAGAGTTATTCCCCATGTGCTCTGTGGCTTTCTAGCCTCTCTGATTAGAAACTGTTCACCCACAATGTTAACTTTTAGGAGTCAAGTTGGTGCATGTTTAAATATGTTTCATTGGTCTGAAACACAATCTCACACTCCTATCTGCACTAAACTTCCCTATGATTTCATATTAAGAATAACTGTATCACAGATATAGTAACTCCGGATTATGAATTACACAGAGTGAGTTTATCTCTTAGACAGATTATTGCTGTAGCCACCCATCTGTTTCACTGTGGTGTGCCCAATCCTCAGATTAACACTAACACCAGAGAAAACTTTTTAAAAAGCAAGTCTGATCTTGTCTTTCTGCTACTTGGAAGTCACTGTTGGTTCACCACTAAAAACAATAAAATCTAAACTTTTTAGTATGGCATACAGAATATCACTATTGCTTCCCAATAGTCTATTCTATTTTTATTGTCCTCTGAACACGCAATGCCCTTTGAGACCTCGATGAGTTTGTTCCAGCTTTTCCATAACTGGAATGTTCATCCCCTTCTCTCAATCTGATGAGCATCCACTCACATTTAAAAACCCAGCAAAAATATCATTCTTTTGGGGAAAGCCTTTCTGATTTCCCTCAGAAAAAGATGGTTACTATACTAGACAGTCAAACTCTGAATCTGGCCCAATCAAGGAGCTTAATAAATCTTGTTAACATGAGTTAGAGTCTTTTTCCATTACATATTTGACTTTCTGATATAAGTAATTTTCTAGTCATAGATGTAACTTCATTACATGTGAGTTATAGTCTTACAGCAGTTGTAGTCAAAAAACGTAACATGGTATCACTAGGTAAAATTGTTTCTGTTCATTAACTTATATTAAAGTTTTGGAGCTATGATTCTGCTAAAGAAATTATATCTTATCTCCAAATTGATGAAAACACCAGATTTCAGAACACAACATTTTCCTTCAAGGAACATTCTGACTGAATCCAAGTATAATATAGATAATTCCAAGTTTCCACTATATATATATATATATATGAGAAAATACTATTAATATTTGAGAGAGTGGCCCTGTTACTGCTAAATTATATCTTTTTTATTAAAATATATGTATATGTATACACATATATATATTTAGCAGTATATATATGTATATATATACATATAATGTGTATATTATATGTATATATATATATACACACACACTAGGGGTGCGAAAAATGTATACACATTTTAAGAAAGGAAAAAAGTATTAAAACTGTAATACTCAATACATACTGATAACAAAAGATCAAACAAGTCACGTTTGACTTCTGCAATTACAAGAGGTACTCAAAGTGGTTGCCATAAGCGTCCAGACACTTCTGATTACGGCGACCTACTGCTTGAGCAATGCTGACCAAAGTGTCTACTTGTACACATTTTTCTGGCACCCCTGGTGTGTGTGTGTGTGTGTGTGTGTGTGTGTGTGTGTGTGTGTGTATTTGGTTAGCTTAATAAACACACATGAGAAACCCACTTTTTATTTAAAAATAATAACAGACTATATGATTATCTCGTAATTCTTATTTTATTTGAAATGTGAATTCTAGGTCTTCAGATTTCACTAATTCACCCCCATTTGCCATCAGGTCCATTAGACACTCTTATAAAACCAATTAAGACTATTTTACATAGCTGTACAAATGAAAATACTAGGTATTCACTTGATATGTCTTCTTTAGAATGCAAACTTTTTGAAAATAAGGACTTGGATATGGTATCTTGCTCAATACTCTATTCTCAGTGCTTTGCTCAAAATTTGAAACACAGTAGTCTCTTAACAAATAATTACTGAAGGGATGAATATAAAAATTGAATGCTTAATACATATATTTGTTTTCCCATTTTTTCAAATATCAAACACATAATATTTTAACATAAAGGGGCTTGAAAATATTTATTTTAATAAAAAGATATAATTTAACAGTAGCAGTGACATTCTCTCAAATAGTATTTTCTCACAAAACAAGGTTTTCAAGTACTTATTATTTGTTAAGAACAACATGTATAGTACAGACAGGACCAACATGGAGATACTGTTGCAATCACCATAAGCAGCTACTTGTGGATCTATAATTGGTTTTGTAGGCCATGAGATTTTCAAAGTTATTTTGTGGCAAAATATCTGTTACTCAAAGTGCTGACATAGTTTTTAAGATACAGACCCATGAAATTCTACCTAAGTATGCAAATATGGACTTTATGATTCTTTTTGGTGTGAGGATACCTAGATGTCTAAGTATGAAAAAACAAAACAAAACACAACAATACTAGCAAGGAAAGATTAGGGTTTTGTGTGAAGCCAGAGAAAGAGAGCAAGAGAAGAGAGTGGGAGGAGGGAGAGAGAGAGAGAGAGAGAGAGAGAGAGAGAGAGAGAGAGAGAGAGACTTGATCTGAGTGATTATATCCCAGACTGATGGAATTTCTATTGAGGTAGAGGTGAATTTATTTCCATCAGGTTCAAAATAATATAGCAGGGTCATGGAGTGACATTTGACATGAAAGAAAGATCATTAATATAACGTCTTATTGGGGAGGACTGAAGTTTGACATGTTAGGCAAAACCCAATGACAATCTTTTAACAGAATAAGAAATACTCCAAGTCTCTCTTCAAATCAGGGAAGAATTTTATTCTAGAAGAATATACTTTTGATAATTTATGCAAATGAATACCTTTGGAGGCTATGGTCAAGTGCAAATCCAGTGTAGTGTTCAAGCAGCACATGGGGAATGGGTCAAAGGGAGCAAGGTCAGCAACATGCTGCTCGGTGTTTTTCACTGATACTATCACATCTAGTAGCTTTCCTGTGGTGCATTTTGAAATCTAAAACAAAACAAAACAAAATAAAGTACTTACATTAGAGGCAGCTTATTAATAGGAAAATTGAGAGCAGAGCTGTTGTCCAACAGGAAAATAAAACTGGGACATTTTTATCTTTTCATTTTTACAAAGTCATGTTTTTCACATTTTTCTGATGAGAAATGATAATGATTGGTTAACATTTTGACTGCTTACTCTCTATCTGTGATTCTTATGCATTATCCATTTAGTATTCATAATAACCCTAAGAAGCTGGTGCTATATCATTATTGTGATTTTTCAAGTGAATAAATTGAGGGAGAAAATGGTTAAATATCCAGCCCTAAGTCACACAGCTGCTAAATAGACCTGGCATTTCAACTCAGGTCTGTCTGACTCAGGAGCCTGCACTGCTGACTTTGTATTTTTGCCACACATCAGAGAATGGGGACAGCTTATCCCTGTGTATGCTGAGTGACAAGATCTCAGGGGAGTGGTGTGAAGAGGGTAAGAAAGGGTTTCGGAGCTAAGTTAAATGAACTAGGGAGAGAACTGTATGGCTTCAGTCTGGGATAACCATTTGTAAATCTATGTCTAAGATCCACTGCTTGTAGAAGTTATCTAATGATGAAGGAGCAGAGGTTTACTTTGCATGAAACCTGAGGAGTCCCATTTTCCTTGAGAAAAGTTATAAAGGAATGACTGAATGCACAACACCTTGAAGGCCCAACATTCTTGACATGTGATATACCTTCACATTTCTTCTTTACCATCTTTGAAGCTGATATTTAATCTCTGCATAAGAATCACTTAATCCATCACTGTGCCCAAGCTGCCTTTTGGATAGAATTCAGGAAACATTTTAAGTCACTTAACAATTCAATTTAAAGAGAGGGAAATTAGAATGAATACTTACAAAAGAGATTAAAAATAATAACATTTAAAAAAATGGACCCCTTCACATAGTTTTTTCAAGCTTACAGTGGAAAACACTGGGTGGTCTGTTAATATTGAGAGCTGCCACTGAAATAAAATGGTGAATATAGTGCAAATCTTTATAAATTCTCAAAGAAAACTTAATCTTGGAGATGTTTTTGTCACCAGGGGAGGTATCCGTTACATTGGTCTGAGAACATCAAAAATATAAATAATAGACCCAATGTTGTAACTTACACTGATGATGATACCGTAGCACATCCATGTAAATTCAGAATCCATACAGGTGCTAAAACCTCTGAAATTCTTTAGGGAGTATCAGAAATTTATTTGCTGTGTCACAAATCCATTGCTGGGTTTTAAAATGGGATCTCTGGATTACCATAGTTAAAAGATATTCAGTGCACTTGAGGACAAAGGTCTCTCAGTTGTCCCTATAATTGCCTGGTGTGTGCCCAACAGCTTAGATACTGTTAGATGAGGTGATATATTCTCGTGGTAAAGAATACAGGCTCTGAGTTCTTATATACCTTGAGACATGTATTAGATTTACCATAGATAGTCATGTGACTCTGATCAAATTATTTGTTCTGTGCCTTAGTTTCCCCATGTGCTCAAAGTGAATGTTGTAAGACCTACTCATTTGGTTGTAAGGATGAAATAAAATAATCAATAGACAGTACTTGGTGCCATCTTTGACTAACAGTCAGCACTCAATGGAGAGCAATCATTATCATTTCAAAAAGAATCTTAGTTAGGGATGGATGCCAGACTAAGCAAGTAAAAATAAGGGATTCTCATTTAAACTTGAATTTCAGAAAAACCACAAATAAATTTTAATGTAAGTCTGCCCTATGCAATATTGGGAACATACATTAAAAAATTATTCATGTCTGAAATTTTATCTGGTAACCCTAATCATTGTGTTGATGATAGTAAGCATTCAATGGTTTTGTTTAATCAGTTTTGTTTGAATATGTAAATAAAACTACGGATTGAGATTTTTTTGAAGTGGCTACGTATTGATGCATTTAAATAAGTTAATTTTGCTGCTTTGAGGAAACTTTGATCTAAGAGTACTCAGAGTATTCTAAGAGAATAACTAGATATCACTCTCTTATTTAGCTAATAGCATAGAACATACTAGGTGCCTGTGTTTGTTAGTAATGAGACATACAAACAAGAAGAAATGCCAATACAGATTAACAGAGGTCTACATTACAAAGAAATACAAGTTTACAAATCAGTATGGTACAGACCTAGAGAGAAGGGTCCAGGAACCATGGGCTGCAGGTCTATTGAAAAACATCCAGCAAATAATGTGCCAGATACTGTTCCATGAGTGGAATGGGTCTACAATGCCAAAGCCCAAACAGGTAGATGATGTAATAATCACATAAATAAATGTAAAATTACAACTGTGGTAAGTACACTGAAGGAGGGGTAGGTAAATGGTGCTATAAAGGCATGTATTAAGAAATTTGTACCTGCTCAGGGAAGTCAGGGAAGGGTTCTCTGAGGACATAGGAGAGTCAAGATCTGAAGGATAAGCAGGAGTTAACTAGGAAAAGAGAGCGAAAGGGATAGCATTCCAGGCAGAGAGAATAGCCAGTTAGAGGCAGTGGCTGACCTGGCCCTGCACTGAGACCACTCCCAAAAGGCCCCAGAACCAACATACTTGGAGGTTGGCTTCAAACCACAGCAGAGCACCACCCAATTACCCTCAAAAGTGCACACACAGAGGCTGGTCTCAACAGGCACCAGAGCCCACTGGGGTGAATCCCACTCAGTGGGGTAAGTTCCCTGCACAGCAGCCTGTAAGCTGTGGATGTGGCAAGACCTCACAGTCAATCGGCCTGAAGTTCAATCCCACCCACTGACATGCCAATGGTAACCTAGGCTCAATTATAACAAGAGGACACACAAGGGACAGTCCTGGAGCACCCAGTGCAGGTGAATAGGGAGAATGTGCCACTGGGGCCCACAGGACACCTACTACATCAGGCCACCTGGTCAAGCCTGGGAGATATAGCAGATCTACCTAATACATAGAAACAAACAGAGAGGCAGCAAAATAAGGAAACAAAGAAATACTTTCCAAATGAAAGAACAGGAGAAAACTCCAGAAAAATAATTAAACAAAATGGAGGCAATCAACCTACCAGAGACAGAGTTCAATACGATGTTTATAAGGATGCTCAAGGAACTTAGTGAGAACTTCAACAAAGAGATAGCATGCTTAAAAAAGGACATAGAAACCGTAAAAAAGAACTAGTCAGAAGTGAAGAATACAATAACTGAAATGAAGAATGCACTAAAAGCAATCACCAGCACACTTGGTAAAGCAGAGGATCAAATCAACAATTTGGCAGCCAAGGTTGCAGAAAACACGCAATTGAAACAGAAAAAAAAAATCTAAAAAATGAGGGTAGTTTAAGAGACTTCTGGTACAATATCAAACGCATAACAATATTCTCATCATAGAGGCACCAGAACCACAAGAGAAAAAGGAACAGATTGAGAACATATTTGAAGAAATAATGACTGAAAACTTTCCTAACCTAGTGAAGGAAATAGACATACATACAAGTCCAGGAAGAGCAGAGTCCCAAACAAGATGAACCCAAACTGACCCACACCAAGACACACTATAATTAGAATGGCAAAGATTAAAGACAAGGAAAAAAAAATCCTAAGAGCAGCAAGAGAAAGGCAAATACCATGTTTCCCGCAAAATAAGACCTACTCCGAAAATAAGCCTCAGTTACGATCGTCAGCCAGATGGACGCATTTAGTACGTTATGATGATGTTCCAGAGAAGCTGAGATGACTGTATTTGAATAAATGTAGATTGTTATATATGAAAAAATAAGACATCCCCTGAAAATATGCCCTAATGCGTTTTTTTGGGGCAAAAATTAACATAAGACTGAGTCTTATTTTCGGGGAAACACGGTAGTAACTTATAAGGAAGTTCCCATAAGACTGTCAGCTGATTTCTCAACAGAAACTTTTCAGGCCAGAAGGGATTGACACAAAATATTCAACGTGATGAAAAGTAAAGACCTACAACCAAGATTACTCTATCCAGCAAGGCTATCACTTAATATCTGAAGAACAGATAAAGAGCTTCCCAGACAAGAAAAAAGTAAGGAGTTCATCATCACCAAGCCACTATTACAAAGAATGTTACAGGGACTTCTTTAAGATGGGACTTCTTTTGATTTGAAAAAAAAAAAAAAATCAAAATTATGAATAGTAAAATGGTAATAACTACATATCTCTCAACAATTACTTTCAATGTAAATAAATTATATGCTCCACTCAAAAGACATAGAAGGGCTGAATGGATAAGAAAACAAGACCCTTACACATACTATCTACAAGAGACTAACTTCAGATTGAAAGACACACACAGACAGCAAGTAAAGGGATGAAAAATGATATTTCATGAAAATGGAAATAAAAATTAAAAAAAAGCTGGGGTACCAACACTTATACCAGACAAACTAGACTTTAAAAGAAAGGCTATAACAAGAGACAAAGAAGGACCCAGTAATCCCACTTTAGGGTAGTTATCTGAAGAAACCCAAATGCTAACTTCGAGGGGATGTGTGCACTCATATGTTCACTGCAATATTGTTTACAATGGCCAAGATGTGGAGGCAGCCTGGGTGTCCATCGATAGAAGAATGGATAAAGAGGAGGTGGTACATATATACAATGAAATATTGCTCAGCCATGGAAGGGAATGGGTTCTTGCGATCTGTGGCGGCATGGATGGTCCTGGAGGGAATTGTGCTGAGTGGAGTATGGCAGACAGAGAAAGACTGATGCTATGTGATTTTGCATATATGTGGAATCTAAAGAACAAAATAAGCAAACGAAACAGAAAGAGACTCATAGATATAGAGAACATTTTGATAGTTGCCAGATGGGCGGGGGGATTTGGGGATAAGTGAAAAAGGGATCAAGAAGTACAAATTAGTTGTGACACAGTAATCATGGGTATGTAGGGTATAGCATAAGGAATATAGTCAATGATATTGTAATAATTATGTATAGTGTCACATGGGTACTAGATTTGTTGGAGTGATAGATGGGAGGGTGTAGGGGGACTGAGTGTAAAAGGTAGAGTGAATAAGAAGTACAAACTGATAGTTACAAAATAGTCATGGTGATGTAAAGTAAAGCATAGGGAATATAGTCACTAATATGGTAATAACTATGTATAGTGACAGGTGAGTAATAGACTAGTCAGGGAGATCATTTCCTAAATTATACAAATGTCTAACCACTATTCTGTACATCTGAAATTAATATAAAATAATATTGAATGTCATCTGTAATTGAAAAATAAAAAAGGGGAAAAAGGTGAAAAGGTATAAGAGGTTCAAATTTCCAGGTATAAAACAAATAAGTCATGGGGATGTAATGTACAGCATAGGGAATATAGTCAATAGTACTGTGATAGCGTGGTATGGTGTCAGATGGTGATTGCTGGACTTATCATGGCGATCACTTTAGGTAGATAAATGTTGAATAACTATGGTGTACCCCTGAAACTAATATAATGTGATATGTTAGCTATATTTAATAAAAGTATTAAAAAATAAAATACAGTGAAAAAAAAACAAGTGGGAACAAGGGAATTTTGGAGGGATGGGAATATTCTATATTGAAACTGTGGTGGTGGTTACACAACTGTATATATTTGTCAAAACTGATAAAACTATACCCCTAAAAGCAGCAATTTTATTGTATGGAAATTATGCCTCAAAATATGAATTAATAGGAAATCATATTTATTTCCATAAGTTATTACTTCACACTTGAATTATTTAATACACACTTAAAAAACTAACAGATACCTTAAAATATGTAGCCAAACTAATAAAGCCAAAGCAAAACATTCATTTATGTACAGTTTTGTGGTGTGTTTTTTTTTGGGGGGGAGTGATTCAGAAATTTACTTTCCTGTAACTCCAACTTAAATATTAAACTTCACAACTAAGAAATTTAATTTTTATTTTCCTTTTAAGGAAATAACCCTCAGCATGTAACGCATATCATGGATTTTATGGCCCTTGTGTTTTACAAGAGAAGTGGGCCTCAGTAAATTATTATAAAAATGCTTTAGAGTCATTCACATTGCCTAAGAAATATTGCATAATCTAAATAAGAAATGCTACATTTCAATGAGCATAATATTTTAATTTGGTAGTTGCACAAAACTGTTCTGGCAGTTATAAATTACATGAACATGTGCAAATTCATTTGACATGCATTATTCAAGAACAAATAATTGTCCAGAAAGATGAATGGAGAAAAAGAATGAACTATAATCTCTCCTCTCTCTCTCTCTCTCTCTCTCTCTCTCTCTCTCTCTCTCTCTCTCTCTCTCTCTTTCTCATTTCAAGATAACATACCTAGTAAATACAAAAAGAGAGAAAGGATCATTTTATTTCCACTAATAATCTATTAAAGCAGTAAAACGTAAGCTATAATAGTATAGGAAAAATATAATTCAAATCTTTGTTTCTGTCCCAAATATCCTAATAATTTAAGTAATTCTGTTGAAAAAGCAGTGAATTAAAATAAATATCCCAATTAATTTTTAACTAAGTATTTTAATACAGAACAAAAATCACATCGATTGCTTCTTTTGTTCTTTTTTGAAAGGGTGAGGGGGGATTAAATTTATCAAGAACTATTATGCATTAGACACTTGTACTATGATGTATTAGACACTCTCATGTAATCTGTTCTACTCTGGGTCTTTCTACATAAAGAGCTTATTGCTAATCGCGATTCTTCGTCTCTCTAGTGAAACCTAAGATACCAGAATCATACCACAGCTCTGCATCTCTTGATTGCTAAGAACTGTAGACAGAGAGGATGCATTTTAGGCTCTGGCTTCCCTATCTTGATTCTGTAATTTTGTGTAAGATTTTGGTGAGAAGAATATCGCTATGTTTGAAATCAGAATCTTACGTAGATTTCCTGTTGGTGCAGTATCATTACCCTTCCTGTCTAGCCGTTAAACACTCCCTAGGCAACTACAATAAGGAGCATTGCCAACCACTTCCTACCTAACAGGGTGGCATTAGAAAGGCACTGTAGCCTCTTATTTCTCTAGTTTGCTTCTTAAATCACAAACACTTTGAAGACCAGTGGAGTTGATAAGAAAGGTACCTAGAGTCATCAAAAATCTACTTTTCATCCCAGTATTCATCTGTACTCTGAAAAAAATCAATAGCAAAAAACAAAAAAACAAACAAAAAAACTTTAATAAAAAGTGAAGTAATGAGATATATTTAAGTGCCTCCAGTCCTGTTTCATATATTTCATTCTGCCCCCCAAATATGAAGTCATACTTCTCAGTAATAAGTGACTTACAATCCATCGACATACAGATATCCTGGGAATTTGTGAGCAGTCAACCTCATGGAAAAAACAAATAATGTTATCTGGGGAGATTGGAAAGGTGTGTGCAGGTCGTTGCTCTCACCACCCAGAGCCCAAGTCAACAGCAGACAAGCGAGCTATTTCTATTATGTAATGATTGGACCATTGGCTGAAATTGGGTTTCCCATCCAGCACAAATCCTGAGCATTAGAGTCCTGTTTCTTATAATGTCTTTGCCCCGATTTCTTGCCCCAGGAATTTCTGAACTAGAGGACCAAGCACAGAGGCATTGGGCCTTGGGTTTCTATACACCTCCAACAGTCTTCCCAGCTTCCCTGTCTCCCCCCAGATGTTCACTCACACCCTTTTACTTCCTAATAAGGAAATGCACGGATGGTTTTTCTGTGTTTATTTTTTTTCCTCTCTCATAATAGGACTATCAGACTGTTGGAGAGTATAATCATCTGTTAGAACAGAGCCTAAATCCATTAACAACGTAAAAAAAAAAAATTGATTCTGCCTTCCTTAAGAATAGAGACACTTTGTCTTAAAGAAACCCAATGTTCATGTCTGGCTCAATTCCCAGCAGAGGAAAAGAGATGTTTCATTTTGTGTGGTGAAGCAAGCCCCCAAAGAAAGATGTAATGGCTCCTTGTAATGTGATGCAGAGGAAATTTGAATTTTTATATCAAAACCACAAGTTGAAGCTTTCTATATTGTTAACGAATTCACGAAGAAAGTCCTAACTCGCTCAATTTCTTTTTAAATTGTTCATCCTATCTTCTTTATTTTTTTTCCTTCTTTTCTCTTCCTGTTTCATATTTACATTAAGTATCTTCACAACATACTTCAGAAACACTGTTAGGATCCAAGGTCTAAAAGAAAAATAAAATAAATAAAAGTATCTACTGATTTTCTCTTCCCTTCTTTCCCCCCCCACCACACACACAAAAAAGGAAGGTTTTAGAGTTTTTCAAAGACCACCATAAAATGTCCAAATGCTCACCCAGGCATGAAGGCGGAAAGCTATACCTGAAGAAATACTAGAATAGAAATATTATACTACTTTTATGACTTGGTCGTTTCCCAGTTTCTTTAGTCCTCAGCTCCTTTATCTTAAAATGAAATAACTATACTAGATCTTACAGTTATAACAATCGGAGAACCTTCCCCTCCCCCAGGTTTTTCTTATCCTTAAGCATTATAACAGTCTGACAATATATAAAAATCACTCCTATTTATTGAATCCAGACAGTTCAAATGTTGCACTAATGAGATTCACACCTGCTCCCTTTCCTATACACATGCTTACACTTGGACAGAATTCCTTAATGTTAGATAATCCCATACTAGGTATTTCACAGTAATGATGAAGCAAAAAATAACCCTCATAAAAATATACAAAAATCTACTTGCCTGCTCTTTATGTATAGGGTACAATGGACACCACTGGCCTTCTGCTTTCTTCTTATACAATATCAAGCCTACTCTCTTCATATTTGTTCTTATAAAGGTGTGGATGATTATAGATATACAAGATATTGGTAGTGCCGTGGTACATGCATTTTAAAAGAGAACAGAGATGGAGCTCTAACATTGAAATATCAGTGATGATGTTTGAGATTTCAGGAGCATCTCTCCTAAACACCTATGAAATAATCCAGTGATGGTTCTGCTGGCAGAAAATTCAATGTGTTAAATGTGGCGCTTGCACAAAACAATAGCAGCAGTGTCCAAAACAGCATGCACAAGTTCAGGGGAAATATGACTTGAAAGGGTTTACACATATAAAACATGGAAGAAAAAAATCAACCTGTCAAGATGTTCATTAAGGGGTTATTTGCTAAAAAATAAATAAACAAACAAGCAAACAAACAAATACATAAATATATATATATATATATATATATATATATATATATATATATTTTTAAATAGCAACCACAGAAAAGTAGTTTAAATCATTAGTTATTCAGGTAAGAGAATTTAATCCATACCTTAAAAATGATGGGTATAAAAACCAAAGAGTAACAAGGGAAATGTTTATAACATGTTTAAAAAAGTAGTGTCTGAAATTTGATATCTACAATCTAAAAAGCCATCTCTGGAGTATACAGCAGGAATATTTGTCTGTTTCATTTTGTACACCCCTATAGTCCCCGCATGTTAAACATTATCTGGTACATAGAAGGTACTCAGTAAATATGTGTTGTGTGAACTTAATGATGAATGATTTCAAGTGAATATTGAAAGAAAATATACAAGTTAATGTGGCAATGTTTCTATGTTGGAGTGTGGAATTATGGATTTTACTTTTTCCCTGATTTTCTGAAATGTATTTCCCTTCTTCTACCTTATATATTCTATTGATAATGCAGAAATATGTCATTCTCAGTCTCCTTCTACCCCTGTACATGCTTATTTATGTTTACAAACTGGGGAAATGAGGTAATTGTATGAGGAAGGAGATTAAAAACAAATAAACAGATTGCATTTTTTGAAAAAACAAAAACAAAAATGAAGACAGAGTGTGGTATGTACTTTTGTACTCCTGTCTACTTCTAGGGACAGCTACATAGCACAGAAATGACTTCTCTCTGTTTCAGTCATGAGCTAATTTTTCCATTGTACATTTATCCCACAGCTAATAAAACAGAGCAATTCTACTTGTTTTTAATGTTCTGCCAGTGAACATACTGCTAAGAACAATAAGTATGAAATAATTTCTCATATTCTTATTCAGAGAGAATTAATCTTTTACCATGAAGTTTGGCCAAGTCAAGCAAATTAAGCCTAGGCAGCAAAGCTTCAATTAGACATGTTATAGCATGGACTTACATGTAGACTCCCTGAGCAGATTGCAGTTACAGAAATAAATTGGTAATTTAACAATCTGTGTTAACCTCTGGTATTACTCTGGTTTTAGTAATATGTGAAGTCTGAGACAGAACTGCCCTGTGTTCAAAGTCAAAATTGCAACCTGGTACATAGCTTGATGCACATAATTGCAGATACTTGTTTTCTGTTTCAAAGTTATTCATTGATCTATTCACCCAATTCACTTCTTCAAGAAATGCATACTCAAGGTCCATTACTTATTAGTTGTATGATCTTGGATGATTGCTAAACTCTTTTGGCTTCGGTTTCCTCATATGTAAAGGACAAGTAATGTTTGTAACTATCTTACAGTACTTGCTAGGATGAAGTGAGTTAAGATATGACGTGTTTGAAAAGTCTTGGCATATGATAAGACCTCAATAAGTGTGAGATACCTTTACTGTGCCCTAGGCATGTGCTAGGAATTGAAGGTATGGTGATGAAAACTACAGGCTTAGTCCTGGGTCATGGAAGCTTGTGATCTAGTGGGTATGTACAGACAATTCTCTGTGGATCTCTAGTGTTTCAGCGTGTCCTGTGAGCAGAAGCACTGACAGCCTTTGTTCTGATTATTTTTTCAGGGATGTTCATAGAGAACGACATTGGAACATAGGGATAGTGATAACATCCTCCTCTAGAGAAGAGAGCAGGTTTATTGTCCATTATTTTAAAAAGTTAAGGCTTCGCTCTGGGACAAAGTACGGACAGGCCTGCTTGCAGCCAATTCTGAAAGACTGACACTTCCTAAACTGAGGATTCCTTTTCTGAAATGCGACACATTGCATGTGCACATGTCATCTGGACATCGTCATTCCTCCTTGGACAAACAGGGTCTCAGACAATTAGTACAAATGCTAATGTTTTGGCTTCAACTACTGCTGTGAATAATAAACTGTTGTTTTTCTGATCCAGGAGTCTTTTGCCTTCTACTAGCATTAAAGCTAACTTTTTTACTTCCAACTTGAATAAAATCTCAGATTTTTCATAATGCCTGACAAACATTTTGTGAATTATCAGAAATTTAAAACATGTCTGTATTAATACAAATATATGTATACACATATACACAGATATTCTCATGTGTGTAAAAAAAAATGAGGATGTCTAGATGTTACAGGAACATTGTCCAGTAGGAAGTGGTGGTAGCAATTTTCTATTATAGTAGTACCTCGGTTTTTGAATGTTTCCATTGACGAACATTTTGGTTTATGAACACCGTAAACCCAGAAACAAATGCTTCGGTTTTCAAACATCACTCAGAAGTCGAACATGTCATGTGGCTTCCGCTGCATGCAAGATCCTGAGGCCTAGCTGTCAGCTGTTTTCGAACATTTCAGAACTCGAACAGTCTTCCGGAATGGATTACGTTCGAAAACCGAGGTACCACTGTAATTTATTGAATGGAAACTAAAATCCTTAGAATTGGAAGCAAACATGAGGATCACCTATCAAAACTACTAGCACGTGCTGAGAGGGAAGGCTGACCTTGCCCACCACTTCTACTCCAGTGCATCGTAGAATAACTGGCACATAGTATGTGCTCATTGAATACATAGTTTAATAAATGTACACACGATTTATGAATACATTTACTAATAAATGTATTCTTTTTACTGCTTGATAAGTTCCACAACAGGGTAGTGTGAACGCAAAAAGTAAAAGGGGTTCTATGGAAATTAGCCTGATAGGGTGATCTGATCATAGATTCGTAACAGCCTGGTCGTGGTGGGTAGTCATGCCCCAGGCCTCTAACTTATTTAGTGAAATGTTTAAGAGCCCTACCCATGGTTCTTGTGCACCTAGCTTAACACACCTTTGAAATATCAGAAGTGATACCACTCAACATGGCTATTAACTCTCAAGAGAACACATAATCTTGTTAATGATCCTGTAATCCAACCCTGCCTTACTTTCCCTAATATTCCTTATGTTCTCTCCTTAATTTCAAATACATAAAACAAGTTGCAAAACTGTTATTCTCCAGAGCATTTGAGATCTTTCTCCCTGGTATATCTTTTTCCCTGGTATATATCATCACTTTGGTTCAAATAGACTCTTACATAAATTCGCTACAGAGAGATCCAAGATGGTAGAATAGATAAACTCTGTGCTTGCGGTCTTCTGTGAACACATTAAAATTACAACTACCTTACAGACCAATCAATCTGGAGAACTATCTGAAGTCTAGCCCACCAGAAGTCCTACAACTAAAAATATAAAGAAGAAGTCATGTTGAGACTGGTAGGAGGGCAGAGATGCGGAAAGGGCCCCACATTTGTATATGGCAGTTGAGAATCAGGAGGGATATCTTGGCTGCCTTGGTTCCCTCCAGAGTGGGGAAGGACCCCTGCTCTCCACATCAGACTCCCCAGACCAGAGTACTGGTGCCGAGATGAGGAGCCCCCACAACATCTGGCTGTGAAAAGCAGTGGGGATTTTGGCAATCCTGGTGGGATGGAAGGCTGCAGGAAGCTGCAGGAAGCGCAGACATCCTCTTAAATGGTGCGTGCACAGACTAACTCACTCACAGGCACTCACCTTGGCCTCCAGCAGTGGGACAGTGACTCAGGGAGCCTCAGAGACACACAGGGGGCAGACTGAGGTGTGTGGTTTCAGCAGGAGGACTGGAGGACAGTCAGCATTTTCCCGGTGAAGGATCCACGTTTATGCAGCCAGTAGGCTGGTGTGCCATCTTTCCTGTGTTGAGCCCACACCCCTCTGGCCAAACCTGAATATGATTGTCCTGTTGAGGTCTGCTGCTGTGTGCTGCTCACTCACTGGGAACCCACACCACCCAACTTGAGCACTGCTGAAGGCATTTTCTCCAAGAGCAGCCAGCACTATCAACATTGCATTCATTCTTGAAAAAATATTGGACAGGTCCCAAGCGGGTCGCTACTGGCCTCAGTGAGCTCTGAGACTTTTCCTCAGTCACTTGGGGTTCAACACTGGCACCAAACCAGAGTCTACATTAACCTGGTGACCACAACTCTTCCTACTCTAGTGACTTCCTGAGACCCTGCCTCACCCAACTCGAGTACCACACAAGGTGTTATCAGTAGCTGAACCTTGAGGGAGCTGGCAGGTGGCAGCAGGCTACAGGGTGTCCTGGTTCTTTGTGGAGCTACCCCAGACCCGGTACTGGTGGCAACCTTTCTCAGTTTGCAGTGTGGCCTCTCCAACGTGCCTCCAGATCCAGCAAAGGCAGTGAACAACTGCATTACTTTGCAGTTTCTACCAAGTAGCCCCCAGCCAGTCACAGGCAATGGCTGAGATGAGCCGGCACTGAAGCCCCTCTCAAGAGACCCCAGAAAAAACATACTTGGAGAATGGCTTCAGACCACAGCAGAGAGCTGCCCAATTAGTCCCACAAGTGGCACACAGAAAGGTGGTCTCAACAGGCACCTCAGCCAGCAGGGTGAATCTCACTCAGTTGGGTAAGCCTCCCTCACAACAATCCATAAGCTGTGTACATGACCACACCCCAAAGCCAGTCAGACTAAGTGAGGGTCAATCACATCCATTGACGTTCCAATAATAATCAAAGCTCAACTATAACAGGAAGAAGGGCACCCACTTTCCACACAAAGGACACTTCTAGAGCACCTGACTCAGGTGACCAGTGAGACTGAGCCACTGGGCCCCACAGGATACTTACTACATAAGGCCACATGGCCAAGACTGGGAGACATAGCAGATATACCTAACGCATAGAAACAAACAGAGAGGCAGCCAAAATGAGGAAACAAAGAAATGTACTCCAAATGAAAGAATGAAAGAAAACTCCAGAAACAGAATTAAATGAAATGGAGGCAAGCAACCTACCAGATAAAGAGTTCAAAACAATGGTAATAAGGATGCTCAATGAATTTAATGAGAACTTCAATAAAAAGATTGCAAGCATAAAAAAAAGGACATACAAACCATAAAATGAACCAGTCAGAAGTGAAGAATACAACTGAAATGAAGATGGCACGGGAAGGAGTAACCAGCAGACTAGATGAAGCAGAGATTTGAATCAGCAGTTTGGATGACAAGGTAGCAGAAAACACCCAATCGAAACAGCAAAAAGAAAGAATAATCCAAAAAAATGAGGATAGTTTAAGGGGGCTTTGAAGACAACATCAAGCATAACAACATTAGCATCATAAAGGTACCAGCACGAGAAGAAATATAGCAAGAGATTGAGAACCTATTTGAAAAAATAATGACTGAAAACTTTCCTAACTTAGTGAATAGACATTCAAGCTCAGGAAGAGCAGAGTCCCAAACAGGAGGAACCCAAACAGACCCACACCAAGACACGTTGTAAGTAAAATGGTAAGAGTGAAAGGCAAAGAGAAAATCTTAAAAGCAGCAACAGAAAGGTAACTAGTAGCTCATAAGGGAACTCCAATAAGACTGTCAGCTGATTTCTTAACAGAAACTTTGCAGGCCAGAAGGGATTGGCACAAAATATTCAATGTGATGAAAAGGAAGGACCTACCACCAAGGTTATTATTTAAAATTGAAAGAAAGATAAAGATCTTCCCAGAAAAGAAAAGGAAGGCTAAAGGAGTTCGTCACCACCAAACCAGTATAACAAGGAATGTTAAAGAGACTACATTAAGACAGAAAAAAAAAAAAAAATCAGAATTATGAATAATAAAATGGCAATAACTCCATATCTATCAACAATTACTTTCAATGTTGATGGATTAAATGCTCCAATCAAAAGACATTGGCGGGGGGAATAGATAAGAAAACAAAATCCTTATGTATGCTACCTAAAAGAGACTCACTTCAAATTGAAAGACACACACAGACAGAAAGTAGAGGGATGGAAAAAAATATTGTATACAAATGGACAAAAAAAAAAAAAAAAAAAAAAGCTGGGGTAGCAATATTTATACCAGACAAAATAGACTTTAAAACAAAGGCTATAAGAAGTGACAATGAAGGACCCAGTAACCCCACTTCAAGGAACCCAAAATGCTACTTTGAGGAGACATGTGCATCCATATGTTCATTTCAGCATTGTTTACAATGGCCAAGATGTGGAGGCAGCCTGGGTGTCTGTTGATGAATTAATGGATAAAGAGTCGGTGATACATACATACAATGGAATATTGCTTGGCCATGGCAGAGAATGGGTTCTTGTCATCTGTGGCAGCATAAATGGACCTGGAGGGTATTGTGTTGAGTGGAGTATTTTAGACAGATGCAATGTGATTTTGCTTATGTGTGGAATCTAAGAACAAAATTAACAAACAAAACAGAAACAAACTCATAGATACAGAAAACATTTTGGTAGTTGCCATATGGAAGGGGGTGGGAGGTGTGGGTGAAAAAAGTAGAAGGAATTAAGAAGTACAAATTGGTTATTACAAAGTAGTCATGGGGATGTAAAGTAAAGCATAGGAAATATAGTTAATGATATGGAAGTAACTATGTATAGTGCCAGGTGGGTACTAGACTAGTCAGGGGATCACTTCTTAAATTATATAAATGTCTCACCACTATGCTGTACACCTGAAATTAATATAAAATAATATAGAATGTCAGAAAAAATTATCTACAGGTTTGGATGTTTCTTACATTGACAGTAGATACTTATTATGCCTGGTAAGTTTAATCCATTGCTGAACTGCTGTCATTGGAAGTTCTTCTTACTATATTAGTGGAGTGAGGAGAAAATATGCTGTGGTAACATAAAAATCACAAAATATTAGTGAATGGCACTACATAACAAAGATGTTTATTTAACTCTCACATCACCATTCAATAGGGTTGAGGAAGCTCACCTTCCTCGTGGCTTTCTCAGGAATTGGGGCTCTTCTATGATGTTGCTCTTTCCAGGATGGGAAAAAAAAAAAAAAAAGGCAGTGTTGTCTCTGCCATTAATTCAATATAATTTGAATTAATATTTGATTTCTTAAACTTAATTCATTGATTCTAAATCTTCCCATGGAGCCAAACACAATCACAACAGCAAGAAAAGTTTACTCTTTTCCACATGACATGATAGACATTCCAATATTTATTTCCCCTTAGTCTTGTTGATGTAAGAACGTCCAAACCCATAGAAAATTTTTATAAAAATTTATTTGAACCAAACAGAGGATACACTTGCAAGAAAGATCTCAACAGACTGAGAAAAATGCTTGCAAGAAATTACAGTGTACCATTTCTTTCCTGTATTTGGAATCAGGGAAGATTAGAGGAAGGTGGGAGAAAGCAAGGCCAGGATCAGATTATAGAATCCTTAACAAGATTAAGTGCTAGCTTGAGGGTAGTTCCTCTGAAAAAGAGGCATTTCAAACGTGTGTTAACCTGGACGCACAGAAACAACGGACAGGGCTTGCTTAAGGCAATGATAAGCCTTTTACTAAAGAATTTCTAAGCCTGGGGTGGGGTGGGGGGCGTCACTACCCAGTATAATCTCCCCAGTTAGGAATTTATGATCAGATCACCCTGTGAGGTTACTTTCCACAGAACCCTTTTTTTTTGTCCACAGTCTCAAGTTTTTCTAGGCTAAATCAGTATAATTACTCTAATTAGGCCTCACATGAAGTCATCCTCAGGTACCTTATCATTTTGATTGTTTTCCTATGAATATGCCTTAGGTTGTCAATACTATTGAAAGAGTATCACTGAGAACTGAATGTAGCACTTGAGATATTGTCAGACAAACAGATGAGAGTGAGGCTTATTTCCCATGATTTAAACTCTAGAGAGTCCAAAGCCTCTAGTCTGTCATATTACCTCACAAGAATTATAGGACACCAGGAAGGACCATATTTTAAGTGTTAACTGATTCTTGCCATACCTCGTTCCATTTCACCCTGTCACCTCTCCTCCATTTAGGCCACTAGACTTCAGGCAGGCGTTGACTCAAGGAGGAGTGTGGAAACTAGGGAAACTGGAGAACCAAGATATCAAATTCTTGACTTTTAAGCTTTAAAAAAAGCCATACAAGAATACTTGAAGATCTAGTTTTTCCTGTCTTTTAAGAGATAAGAACCCTCTGGGCTAGAAGAAATAGGAAGAGTTGTTCAAGAAGCTAGAGTGTTATACACCGGACAAGGCATATATGTGGAGCAGGTTGTCTATGCAGCGTTCACAGTCCTCTCATACTCACTTCTGGAATCAGTTCCTCAAAAAGGAGAAGAAACAACAGAAGTCAGTCATGACCAGTGTCATGCAGGGACTCAGCTCCCACTCCCGGCACAAGAACGCAGGATATGATGAGGCCAATAAGGAACACCAACGGGGCCATAGATAGAGGAGTCATACCACTATATTCTTAATGGCAGCAGGTCGAGACACAAAAGGAAACATCCGCCAGTATCCCAACGAGGGGTCTTCCTACACCCCAGTCTCGCTGGTGACTGGTTGAGACACAGGAAGTAGGACCCACACGATGCGCAATCAGCCATCCGTACTTGCTAACCCCACTTGCTGGCCACAATCCGCCGACCACTTCTCTGCCAACCAACCAACCCCCCAGCATAGCCATGGTAGTTATATTAGTGGCTAATGGCTAACCGTAACAGCTGATGGCCACCCAGCCACAGTGGCTCTAATAACCGAGCCAGTACCTTTCCGTGTGAGGCCAAGAGCCTGGAAACTGCTCTCTGGGACTCTGCCCTACCAGCAGAATTTGAAAGGATAGAGCCTGTGCGTCCGCCCTCTGGCATGCTGAAAGCAGCAGCCTCCCAAGAATGTCACCATAACATGGGGAATAAGTAGAGATGGTTACGTGGGGTGTCAGGACTGAGAGCCTGAGGCAACCTTGCCATTGTGCCACTCATGCACTGTCCTCCCTCCCCGCCAATAACCTAACATCATTCCAAGCAAAAGAAAAAGGGAAAACTTGGAAATGGCCAGTTTAAACTGAAATCATTGAGTGCATCCCAGAAAAAGTTGAGAAAATCCTGAAGTGACTGAGTTTACCTGAACTTGACTAAGATTGCCTTTTCACTTTCAGGAGGACAAAGTGCTATATAATGGGGAGTAAACTGTGTTTTAGAAAAGTACTGTGAACTCTTTTCATTTCCAATGACACAATGTAAAAGTATGCTCACAACTGCAGATGATTTGCTTGTGAATGAAAAAGGTACCGGGTTTGGATTTAGAAGATTAAGGTTTAAATGACCTCCTCTATGTATTTGGGCCCATGATTACCTCTCCTCTTAGCAACAGTTTTATCATGAAAAACATATTGACTTTCTCTTAAGCAGAGTGAGAATATTAAGTGAGGCAAATGCCTGGGACATGGTTTTGCAATATTTAAATTAACATAAATATATTATATGGCTATTAGTCTATTTCTACTAGGTAACTGTGGTCTTAGAATTAGGCTAGATTTAAGGTAAGTGATTTGATGTTCCATTTTGATATTGGGTATAGAGAGACACTAGTTCAGTGCTTCTCACATTTTAATGTGTATATGAATCTCTTGGAAAATCTCATCAAAGTGCTGACTCAGATTCAGCAGGTTTGGAGTGGGGCCTGACATGTTCCACTTCTAGTAAGTTCCCAGATGGTAATAATCCTGCTGAACCATACACATCACTTTGAGGAGCAATGCTCTAGTTAGTGACTAAATTTTTGCACATTTCCTGAGCTTGAAATCACAATTAATTGATACCCGATATTGCATCTCACATTGCCCAAGAAGAGCTTCCACGCTTCTTTATTCTGATCATCTGTTCATATCAAGTCCCTCATATTCTCAACACATCAGATGTTGATGATATGATCTAATTATCAAACGCTCTTACGTTTAACTTTTTTTTTTTAATATTTGTTATTATCCATAACGAACATGGTGTGCTTTCTGGGAAAGTATGAACAAACAGTTCAGTTCTTGAGAATTTATGAGATGTAACCCCACAAAGTTGGCAGCAGACATGCCATTATTTCAGTTATATGCTTATAAAAAGAACAAAATTTATATTTGGATTTTATAAATAAGAAAACTGAGCTAGTATTAAGGCAGTAAAGATACTGTTTTATTTCAGTCAGTCAGTTGCTTTTACTGTTCCTATCTCCTTGAGATTCCAGGAAGGTGGTATATGTAGAGGACAGGTTGTTACTCGAATCTCGCATTCTTTTGTCCCTCCAGTGAAGACCGCTGCTATCTAGAGTACAGAATATCACTGTAGACATTAGAGATGATGTTGTCTGTTCTGCTGCTAAGAAAAAGTTGTAAACAAGAGACTGTGGCTTCCCATGATAGAATAGGTAACATTATCCAGTACGGCCAAAATGACACATCAACTTTCTTTAATACCACATCTGAGACACAGTATGCACTCTGGTTAGACACTGGACTGTGGAAACACATTGCCTGGGTGAAAAATACTGAGCAAAGCACTTCACCACTTGATGCGCTGATTTCCTAATCTGTATAATGAGACAATTATTATGTTTACCTCAGGATGCTTTTGTGAGGATTAAATGAGTTAGTATAGGTAAAGTGCTTAAGACCAGCCAGACACAAAGCAGGCACTATATAACATTTAGCGACGACTGTTATTTTTCTTATTACTATTATCACTATTACTTCATTTCCTTATCCTGATCAAGTTTCTGTTATGGTTAGATAATTTCAGAAAGTCTATCCCTAACTATACCACCAGGATAGACTTGATTTTGCAATCTCTTTAGACACTAACATGTGAGAGATGAGTTGCTATAATTTATAGTTACTGGAGATGATATATATCTTCTGAAATCTCAAAGGATTTTGTATTTTTCCATTGTACTGTGGTTGTACTATACTAAAGAGATGGCTCACATTAAAATCCTTAGAAAATAAAAAAATAGTATTTTCAAAAGTATTACTAATCACAGCCAACTTTATGACATTATCCCATATAGATAATATGAAAAGACACATGTATTTGAAGCATCTAATTTACCCATCAAAGAAGAGATTTAAAATTAAGGTAAAAAATAATGAAGGTGCGTATTCTGTGTAAAGGTCACATAAAAAATCCTTAGCATCCTTATTTTTTCTATTTGGTGTTGAAAGAGACCAAAACAAGAACATTTATAGATTAACAATCCCACAACATTCACTGATCACAGAAAGAATCGTTGAATTCAAATTAACTTCAGCAGGTTTACACTGTACCTACTTTGGATGTTGAGAGAGTCACAAAAGAAATATCAAACTCTACCTTCTTTCTCGTAGGATTTATGTATTTATTTATTTTTTTATAAGGGAGGCTGTTAAAATATTTGAAATAACCAGGGCAAAATACAGAGCAATAATAATTATACAGATGGTCCTCGATTTATGATTGTTTGACTTAATGATTTTTAGACTTTGTAATGGTGTGAAAGCAATATGCATTCAGTAGAAATCATACCTCAAATTTTGATCTTTTGCTGGGCTAGTGATATGCAGTACAGAGCTCTCTTGTGATGCTGGGCAGTAGCAGGGAGATTATTGTGCCCAACTGTAGATTAATGTAAGTGCCCTGAGCACATTTAAGGTGGGCTAGGCTAAGCTATGATGTTTGGCAAGTGAGGTGTATTAAATGCATTTTTGACTTACAATATTCTCCATTTATGATGGGTTTATCCAGACGTAACCCCACTGCAAGTCAAGAAGCATGTGTGATTACACACAAACAAGTCAGTAAATAGAAGGTGCAGGCAATGCAAATACTAATGGTAGAAAATAAGCCAATTTTCAAATGTAAAGATATGCTTCTTAGAAGAGGTGCTACTTATAATGGACTTTGCAAGTACATGGAATTTTGAATATATTTCAGGCATCTAAAGCCACAGGGAAAATAATGTTAAGAAATTCTATCCAGTGACCTATTTATACAATAAAAATGAAGTGGGCAGCTGGGATGCAACTAAATTACTTTTAGGATTTAAAGATATATGCATACCTCATTTTTGGATAAAACACAACACATGGAAATCTGGCAAAAACCAACAGCAAAAAAGTAGAAAAAATGTTTTTGTTTGTTTTATAGATGTTATTAGCCTTTAAATTGGTCCAAAAAGATTTCCTTAAATACAAAGCATCTTTTTGTGCTTATTAAATATAAATTACTTGTAAACATTGTGATTTACTCCATTCTCCCAGGTTCGACACCTTTTCTAGAAGGTAAGAGCATGACCCATAGTGCCACTTTGTACCTAGTGATTGTGGGAAGTTGTGTGGGACAGCTTTGCTTCTCTGCTTTCTCTCTTCTGAATGATAGCAACATGGGCCTTTGGCTTCATTTATCCTAAAATATTTAAATAAAATTATAAAACTAATATATGAAAAATGAGAAATAAATTCAAACCAGATTGCTCTGGCTGCTGTGATGTATTAGTCCAATTGGTCTTTGTCTGTGGCTAGTTAGCCTGGTGGGTTAGAACACAGTGCTAACATTGCCAAGATCAAGGGTTTAATCCCCCCTGGCCTACTTAGCTTTGTTCCATTCCATGGTCAGAACTGTACACATACCCAGGCCAGACCTCACGTGAATGTACTCCACTTGTCAAAGCTGACAGAGACAATACAGTTAAATTAGCCTGGATCTGCCAATACTACCAGGAAAATGAGCAAAGAAACAAACAACAAACTCAAGGTACACGTTGAACTAATGGTCTGTCATTATCTTCCATGAGGACAAATGATTCTCTTTCATGGTTAAGTACCTAGTCTTTGCTGATTTTTATATACCGGCTAAGAAGTATCTTGACATCTCTTGATCTCATCTTTCCCAATTAGGATTCCTCTATTACTAAATTTCTATAAAATAAGCAGATGAGGAGTACTATGAAATCCTATAATTTGAACCAAGATTACTAAAGGAAAAATAAAAAAGACAAACTACGGAGAGAGCATGCTGTTTCAGGAACACATTGGAGTGGCAAACAGAGGTACTAAGAGAGGGTTGGGGCAAACCTCCCCCAGTGAGAAACTTGTAACCCTGCTGCTGCTCTTTGCTGTGTCTTCATGGTGTCAATGGGAGATATTTACAATCTTACTTTTTTATTAAACAAACCAAACTATGAGGATTGAAAATAGCCTCATTACTAATTGTAAATAGGTGAAACCTCATCCTCAGAGTATTTAAATAAGGTCTTCACCTTGTAACTAGCACTGTGTGCTCTAACCTAAAATCGTTATAAGAGGAGTAAATATGTGGAAGGGGCCACTTCACTAAATGTTGGGGAAAAAATCACTTTGAATCACAGTAGAAATAGTATCTCTATAAGAAGCACTGCCCAAGAACTTCTTGCATGGATGTTTTTAAAACACTCTGCAGAGAGAACATGCCGATTGTTACAAGCTTAAATCTTACCAGGCTGAAGAGAATAGAATAATGCAAAACATAATAAACATATTCCATGCGTAACTCACACATGTCCTACGCCCTAGATTGTCCTCAAATTCACAGGACTGGATGGTTGCCTTGTGCATTTAAAAAGACTCCTCCCCCAACATTTCTTAAAAGTTTTTAATTGTTCTATAATAGGTCTTGTTTCACATTTTTGTCTATTCCACAACTTGCCTAGGGAGGTTTGTGACAGACAAATACACTAACATTTTAAAGTTCAGCATGGGTCAGTTTCTCTCCTAGGAGCTTACTGCATTATTTATTAATCCTCACAGAAGCCTTATGAATATGATTATCTCCACCTAGATACGAGGAATTGAAGATCAGAATTTTGTGTGAGGCCAATGTTTGTGCTCTTTTCATTCTTGTGACTATCCGAATGTGAGTATCTGAGGGCTCAATCGTGACCCTGATTTTACTAGTCACCCCACAGCGCTGCCAGCCCCTGCTGTCCTGGTAAGGAGGTTGACCGCTGGTGACTTCTCTAATCATTCTCACGTACACGGCTTGCTGCCCAGTCCATCTGCCTACTCTGGCCACCCCTTATTCCATTCAGAGTCTCTGTTTCCTGAAACTAAGGCCCTATTTTTGGTAACATAAAGTGCTTTTTATTTTTTAATAGATTATGAGAGAAACCCAAAAGAATAGAAAAAAATTAAGTAGAAAAGTACTTTTGATACAAAAGTTCTCAGTTCTACGCAAAGAGAAAATGTGGAAGCTGCTTTTATAATCCTTCGCAATTAATTTTTCCACTGAATGTGGAAATGTTCAGGAGATCCCTATTCACTTTTCTCCAAAGCAGTTCTTAAAGCGAGAAACTCAGGCTCAGCGGGAATTTTAATTAAATTGACCCATTAGACGATTGAAAGTAGGAAGTTTTCTCTAAAACTTGTCAATTATTTGGTGAGTCTATCTTCTTACCTCCTTCACACAAATACTTGAAGTTAAATATATACATAGACAATTTCATTAGGCTTAGTGCCCATTTACTATTAGATAATATAATATCATAAATTTTCTTTTTTTAGAAACACAAGTGTTTGGAATCAAACCTGGGGTCAAATCCTGGCTGAGCCACTTACCTATCCCAATATTTAATTTCTCTGACCTTCAGCTTTTTCATATCCAAAATGGCAGTAACAACTACTTCATAGGATTTTTGTGAGAACTAAATGAATGAGAAAATGCCTGGTCCATTGCAGAGCCTCATAAAATGTGAGTTCCCTTTATCATCATCTTTCCTATGATAGCACAAAAAATCATAAACACCTGATCTATATGAATTCCTTTCATTATTCTTCATCCTCTCATAAAAGCACATGCTTTAAATTATCTAACAAGTCTATGACCTATATTTTGGGTAGGAAAAATCTACTTTTAAACAAAACCTATCCCTACAACTGTGACTATTTTGACTCCCAAAGGAAATTAGACCTTAATAAAGCATAAAATAATTGCCTCATTTAATGAATACCTATTAGGTGCTATGATATAGTAGTAAATAAAACATATATGTTTTATGCCTTTATGGATAATAATGAGGAGACAGGAAAAAGTGTTGAAGAAAAATGCCTGTATTTCAAAATATGGTAAACACTAAGCAGGCTGGGGGACGAGCAGGCTGTTAATTGGAGAGAACAGTGGGTGTGGGACAGGGTGTATTTTAAATTGGGAAATGTCTTTGAGGAAGTATGTTTCAGCTAAGACCTAGATGGTAGGTAACTAGGCCAAGGGGATGAGGGGAAGAGTTATGCTAATAAACGTTGCTTGCAAAGACTGAGGCAGAGAGGTCATTGTAGTGCATCAAATGAATGAATAAATGGCATTTTCTAGAACAAAATTTCAGAGTTGACAGGAGGAAATGGGTAGTTTATGGAGGTAAGCTGACAGAGGCAGAGAGAGAGAGAGAGGAGAGAGAGAGAGAGAGAGAGAGAGAGAGAGAGAGAGAGAGAGAGAGAGAGAATTTATCATATTCTTTCTTAACTTAACCATTCACCTCATTCAACTCAATGAACATTAAGGTAGACCAGAGTAAGTGTAAGATGGAAGACATGACTCTATTACTCTTAGAGTTGGTCTAAATTCCCATCTGCCTCTCTCATGTTATGTGTATATCTTGCCAATTTGAGTATGATTTTAGCATACAAAGGTTAGCATTTTTTAAAAAGACATGGCTCCGAAACATGAACCAACATTTCATTTGATTGTCAACCCCTAAAAAGGTAGCCTTTTCAATGCTGCAGACCAAATTACCTGTGTTGAACTTACTGAGACACAGTATGCATATGTATGTGTATATATATATATATATATATATATATATATATATATATATATATATATATCCGTTTCATTGTGGGGCATTGAAGAAATGTTCAATAATAATTTGGGCTGCATATGATTTATTTGCTTTATTTATTGACTTTGGAATTCCAGATAAGATATATCTCCACTCTAGAAATCTTGGGCCAATTTTTTAAAGTTATTTGCATATAGAGGTGATTTGAAAATGGATGAGTTTTCTTAAGGTGAGAGGATAGAGTAAGATGAGAAAAAGTCCCAGGAGTAAGCAACTAAGAACTCATATTTAGAGATTAGGTAGAGCAGGATGTGGCAAAGGAAACTGAGACAGAATAGCCGAAGTGTAAGGAAACAGATTAAGACAAGGCCAATATCATGGAAGGATGTCAAGACAAGAGACAATTTTAAGGAGAGATCAATCGATGTCAAAATGTCAAAATTTATGAAGCTTAATTACGATGAAATTTTAAAAAAATGAACTTCGAACTTGTTCACATGTTCATTACTGGTAACCTTAATAAATGTTGGTGGTGTGCTGGGGCAGAAATCTAATTGCAAGTTACCCGAATAGTGAACAGAAAGGAAGAACTGGATAAAGTTAATTTGAGGGATTCGAGAATGGTGAAGAAGACATGAAGCAATAGTTGCAAAAGGTCATGGTAAACATCTAGAGAAATATAATAAAGCTGCTGGGCATTGAGTAGGGCCCATTGAAGGCAGGTGATTTTGCAGGACAACTGAAAAAGACGTTTTAGTGCTTTACATGTTGAGTTTCGACCTTCTGTTTTCACATCTATTCCATTGGTGTTATTGGCACCACCCTTAGATCCAAGCAACCAGAGTTTGTCCCTGGCCTCTGAGCTTTAGAGTATTCCTCACTAGCCCTTGTCCTATTGTTCCTCTCCTCATAGGAATCTGGGCAAGGGGACATGCTCACCCAAATCCCTCCCTTCTAGCACCTCCTCTCCTACTAAATTATTGCTTTAGTTTCTTACTGATGCTATGACAAATTATCACAACTCAGCGATTCAAAACAATGCAGATTTATTATCTTACAGTTCTGCAGGTCAGAAGTCTAAAATGGCATTGGCAGTGCTCCCACTTTCTTGCCTTTTTCACTTACTAGAGGTGGCCGCATTCCTTGGCTCGTGTCTGCCTTCCATTTTCAAAGTCATCAGTGGACTATAGTCTTTCTCATTTTATATCAATATGATGCTGACTCTTCTGCCTCCTGCCTCCCTCTTGAAAACACCCTTGTGATTACACTGGCCCCACCGAGATAATTCAGGATAATTTTCGTATCTTAAAATCATTAGTAGCCTTAATTCCATCTTCAATCTTAGCTCCCTTTTGTGATGTAAGATAAACACATTCATAGGTTCCAGATATCAGAGTGGGACATCTTTTCTTAAGACCTAGGAATTCCCTGTGCAGGTGACGGAAGCCTACTTTCTCAGAGCCATGGAGTAGGCTGCATTATCAGTGGGTTCAGCTTAGGGCCAGAGGGCTGGCTGAGAATTGTGTTTGGTGGCTTGGGAAGAGGGTTTGGATACATAGGTTCATATATCCACACATGTGCATTGCAGGTCCCATATGTTCTCTTACACTGAGATCCCAAGTTAAAGACAACAAACAAACAAACAAACAAACAAACAAAAAAACCTGCTCTCTTTTTTACCCTATCTTATCTCAAGAGATATTGGGAAAACCCACTTCCAGTTACCTCTGTAAATAAATCTGGTTTGGGGGAGTTCACCACACTAAATTCCAGCTGAGAAATTCAGGAACTTCTGGGAAATTTGGTGCATGAGACCAAAAATGTAGTGACTATAAACCCCTGACTCAGAAGAGTTGGAAACATTTAAGGTAATTTTGGTATGTTATTGGAATTGCAGTGTCTGGAATAGAAAAGAGGAGGAGGATAAACACTGATGGGTAGGATCGGGTTGCATCCACCTCAGGACTGGAGCAGTGTCAGAGGAGGAGGAGAAAAGATGAAAGGGCAAACTTTGAGGAACTGTAGCTCAAAAGTGCAAATAATCAGATTTCATCCCATTACTAGTTTATTCTGAGTGATTGTGACACCTGTGCATAATGGACATGACAATGAGTACACCAGTGGTCAGATTGCATTCTCGGATCTGAGTGACTCACTAGTGTTAAACGCAATTGGCCTACATTCCACTCCACCACACCCACTCCTTTTCCGTAACTCCACATTGGCCAAAGAATGATCTAATCTAAAACCTCTTTTTTTTTTTTTCAGGTATGTATATATGTATTTGCTTAAATGAATATGTATGAATAGGTACATGCATGCAGACATACACACATATAATGTGCTCATATGTGTGCATGTAAATATACATACATGTTTATTTATATACCCTTATCATGGGAGAAAAAGAACTGAACCAAGAGTCAAGAGACCTGAGGCTGTGGTTTCAGTTCTGCCTCCAGGTCCCTAGACTTTAGTCAGAATACACGTTTGCTTATCTTTAAAAGGAGATGTTTTAGACCAGATGATCTTTTTGATTCTTTTCCATTCCAAAACCCTAAACATCTACCTGGAAGAAGTCAGGTACATCTGCTCACCTCCCAGAAGTCCAACTTAGCTATCCTTAGCAGGAATTATCCCATATTTTATTAATAAGCCAACAAAGACTTCAGCCTTTGACAGGTTATTGTCTCCCTCTGCTCTGCCTATCCTTCTTCTAGATTCTAATTCTGGGCAGAATTTATCTTTCTCTCATTTTCTTCCATATGTACAATACAGAAATGAAGGGAGGTATCAAAACAAAGATATTGCATTATAGAAAGATTTTGCCAAACACCTCCAGACTTTTGAGTCCATGACTTATTAGTATCCAAGAACTACATCTTTGTCATGCAATACATATTTGCATCATACTGGAGGCCGTGTGGGGTACAAAGAAGATGCAGAAGTTGGGGGGTAGGGACACTCTGGATCTAGTTCTGTCTTTATTTTCCAAGTCAACAAATATATACTGAATATCTTCTAAATGTTAGCTACACAAGATATGTATGATCTCCACAATAGTCTAGTGGAGGAGAGAGATATTGAACACAAAATTGTACCAAAAAATAATCAACTACCGCCATATTAAGTTCTTTGAAGATAAAATAGAAAGCGTTAAGTACTTAAAATTAGAGGTCTGGTTTTTGAGGAAGGGCTGCCCTCCCAAACTAGCTGTGTGGCCTAATTTTACACTCTAGGTCCTAAAGTTTCTCGTAACACAAGGCCCTTTTCATTCTAACAGTCAGTAGAAAGACTAAAAGAGAGTTTTCAGTGATTTCATATATGCTTGGATCCTCCATGAGTTTGTAAGCGCCTCTATGAGTTTTTCTCCCCTTTTTATGCTTTATTTATCAATGAATGTTTATTAAGCCAGGTATTATATGATTGAAATTCAGAGAGAAAGGTCACAATCCCTGCTTTCAAGCAGCCATGGTCATGTTGAAGAAACAAGCAAATAAGCAATATCAAATCATGTAGTTGGTTATTAATATGCATATGGTGAGAGCAATACTTGTGGTGTGCTGGAGTTGCCAAAAGTAGAGGCATTGAAGCTGGTCATCAAAATGTTTTAGAAGATGACCTCTGAAGAACAAGGAGTTAGCAAGTTAAAAAGGTGGGGGGTGGGGTATTAGTGCAGATGTTCTGGTCATATGTAAGAAGGCCTGGCAGTAGCAGATACCATGCTCTTCCATAGAAGGAGAGGTCTCAATTCAGATGGCTGAATGGGCAGCTGAAGGAGATGGTGACGTAGGCAGGGGCCAGAATTTGAAGGTTGGGACTACAGACTGTGGGGAACCACTGTGAACATTTTTAGAAGATTCATGAAACATCATGAGTCTGTTGGATTTGCAGTGGCCAGGACAGAAAAGAGTGGGAAGATAAATTGTCAAGAATGAATCAAACGAGGGTTTAACTTGGGGCCTGGAAATTGGGTAGCAGCCTCCTGTAAGTGTCTGAGTGAGAGATGCTGAATGAACTAAGCTTTTAAGAAGCAGAGATAAAGAGATGAGGGGAGAGGATCAGTAGAAACGTAAAAACTGGACTCTAAGATGTGATGTGGGGACTGTGAGAAGAAGGAAGGGATGTTGGTTAATTCCCAGAATTCTAGCTCCGCAACTGGTGGGTGGGAGTTTCAATACCTGAGACGCAGATTGAAAGAAAAGGATCAGGTTGGGGGCATGGGGGGAAATATTAGTGCCATTATAACTAAGATTCCGATGGGACATCTATGTGGAGACATCCAGAGAGAAGCTGAGTAGACGAATCTGGAATACCAGAAAGGGGTGTGACCAGGGAATTTCAATTTGGGAAAAGGCAGTAATAGACATTTTAAATAAATTCGTATATATCTTATTGATAGGACTACTGCCCTAATACAGAGAACACATTGAAAGTCCTAACTGTGTATGCCCTTAATAAATATTCTTAATATTCGATGGATGAAAGAGTGAATGACTGAATAAGAGCTGTTATGAGTAGCAGAGTTCCTGTCCAATTATTATAGTTGTGTGTTTTAGTGTATGAATGTGTGTATGTATGAGTGTATATGTATTTCTGTATGTGTCTATACATACACACTCATATAAAAAATTGATAATATATTAGTACTGTACATCTGCATTAGTCTGATAGGACTGCCGTAACAAAGTATCACAGACTGGGAGACTCAAACAACAGAAATGTATTTTCTCACAGTTTTGGAGACTAAAAGTCCAAGATCAAGGTGGCCTCAGGATTACTTCCTGGTGAGACCTCTCTTCCTGGCTTGTAGACTGTGCCTTCTCACTGGTTCCTTGCAAGACTCTCCCTCTGTTCCAACACAGAGAGAGATCACTGCTGTCTTTTTCTTATAAGGACACCAGGCCTAGATTAGGACCCCACCCTATGATCTCATTTAACCTTAATTTTCTCCTTACAGGCCCTGTTTCCAAATAGTCAAATGGCGTGGTGTTTAGGGCTTCAACCTACAGATATGGGGGTGGGGTGGGGGATGCTATTCAGTCCACAACAAAATCAGTACACTTGACATCCAGATTGACTTTTCTTCTGACAAAGGGTAGTCTCTGTGAAAATAAAAGAGATTGTTCTGTCATAAAAGAGGATATCTATGTATAAAGGGAGACATATATCTCTTAAAGGACAGAGCTTAGAGTTTACTTGTTTACAAAATATGTATAATTCTTTTTTGCTTTACCTGATTATACAGCAATTTCTACCACAGATTTTCTCTTTCATTTTGGAGAGGGTTATGTCACTTGCTAATAGATAAACCTTTAAATAATTTCATGAATTGTTAATGTTTATTGTTCTATGGAAACCAGGCTGGAAAAGCCAGAAAATGTTGACATCCCGCAAGAATGTCATACCATGAAGGTGTACACTTAAAGCAGAGACTGCTTGTAGAAAACCATGCTGCATTCCTGGCATGTGCGCGCTTGCAATCAAGTTAACTTTCACTTATGGTTATAGTTCATGCAGGGAATATTCCAGTTTATTTTTTGCCTGCTCTGTTTTACTTCTTGGTACACTGGGCTTTCCTTTGGCCCTGGCTTCTGCGTTGGTATTCCCTGTGCAAGCTCCTTGGGGTGGGGAAGCCCTCGCCCAGGCGGCCAGGTGACGGAGACTGGGTGGGAACCCGCGGAGTTCCAAGGGCGCGGAGCCTCTCGCATACCATTCCCCTCCCACCACCATCCCAAGGCTGGGAGGCGGAGAGCGCTTCCAACTTCGCTCCAATCCGCAGCCGGCCCTTCCCGGGGTCCCCCTGCTGGGCGACCGGCCCGCTGCGGGCCGAGTTGGAGGAACTTTGCTGCGCTCCGCGTCAAAGCCTGGGGAGGCGAAGCGCTCCCCTCCTCCCCAGTCGACCCCTCCCTCTGCCACTGCCTCCTGATCCTCGCCCAGCCGGGAGCACTGGTGATAGGACGAGGCCGGGGCGTGCATTGTGTGTATGCAAACCAGAGCTCCGCTCCCCAGGGCTGCCCGACCTGGGCCAGGGCTGCAGCTGCAGCTGGCGCTGCCCTCACCGGAGCCGGGCACTGTCATGCCTCCGCCGCGAGGCGGGCCGCCGCGTCCCCAAGCCGCTATATAAGCGCGGGCAAGGGGACACCCGGAAGGGCTGAAGATGAAGGTGCCCGCGCACGGGCCCCCGCTGATTGCCAACCCTTCCCGAGCCCGCGCCGGGAGCGAAGCCCGCGGACGCCGAGGACCCGCCTTCGCCGCAGTAGCAGCTGGAGCAGCGAAAGAGGCGGCAGCTGCGGCGGCCGCTGCGGCGCCCATCGCGCGAGCGCGTAGAGAGGCGGCGGCAGCTCCGGGGCCGCCGCTGCCCCGGCTGCCATGAGTTGTGCGGAGGTGATGTATCACCCCCAGCCGTATGGAGCGCCCCAGTATCTGCCCAACCCTGTGGCAGCTGCAACGTGCCCCACAGCCTACTACCACCCGGCGCCCCAACCTGGCCAGCAGGTGAGTCACCGACCCGGCAGCCTACCGGGGGCGGAGGCGTGGGCGAGGGGTATAGAGAGTATCGGTGTGGGGCTTCGGCGACGTCCCGCCGGGACCTGTGGCACGGAGGATGCTCGGGGACCTGCGGAAGCGCCCTGCAGCAGAAAGCTATCAGAAGAGAGGAGGAGGAGAGGCTTCGGGAAGGGACGAGCCGCCGGGTGGAAGGGTGGGGATTCGAAGTGAGGCACTACCTGGCTGGGGGCTTCACTGAGCTGTTGTCACCGGAGCTCAGAGGCTACCTTCACAGCCACCCTAGCTCTTAGGGCTCAGTTCTCTGAAGCTCACCAAGGGCATCTGTCTTAGGAGTATGTGAGTAAACTTCCTTTAAACCAAATATTTTGTTTCCTTTGGAAAGGTAGAGTGTTTCAGGGTTTTCTTGATTAAGGGAATGAAATGTGTCACTGACATGGGGAGGCTACCTGGGCAGTGATCTCATGGAATGACCTTTCTGGGATTTTTATGGCAGAACTTGGATCTAGTGTACCGACTCTCAAAAATTACTAGAACTTCTGTGCAGAGTGTGTCTTCTTAAGTCTGCCACTTAGAGGACAGGGATTGATCCCCAAGTACCTCACTCCTTTTTTTTTTTTTTTTTTTTTTAATTAAATTTATCGAGGGAGGGGGCATTGGTTAATAACATTATATAAGTTGCAGGTGTAAAATTCTATAATACATCTTCTGCATATTGCATTGTGTGCTCACCACCCAAAGTTTAATCTCCTTTCCTCACCATATATTTGACCCCCTTCTTCATTTTTGCCCCACCCTCATTCACTTTTAATTCTATCAAAGCACATTTCAGTCTGTTGGAAGTGTGGTGTGGTGTGTGTGTGTGTGTGTGTGTGTGTGTGTGTGAGTGAGTGAGTGAGTGATCCTGTCCCTTTCTGGCCAAGAGGTAACCTTGGATCACTGGTACTTGTTCTCCAAGAGCAACTGAGAATGCTATTGATAAAAGGAGTTTGGGAACCAAATAGATGGCACAGTTCCTTTAGAAGGAAGAGTAGGGTTCTGGAGAATTTTGCATTAGGTACTCCTGGGCATTCCTCTCTGGACACCAATAGAGTGTGTGTCAAAGCTTACTTAGCTCTACATAAAACACATATATTAGTATGTGGCACTGGGTTATAACAAAAAAGGGTCCTCAGACTCTGGTAATTAGTGTGGGTTCATTTGATGAGACTAAAAAATATACTTATAGCAAAAATGTACTTATCAGGGAGCTAGATATGATTAGGAAACTACCATCCACAGAATTTATTGATTGACTTTGTTTAGTTTGTTAGGAACCATGTGCTTTATGGTGGTCTTAAGGGTTTGGCTCCTTAATTAATCTGGCCTTTAATTTCTGCATTTTCTTTACCTCTGTCTCTTTGCTAGATGTATAGTGCTGCTCTTTGGAAAGAAATTATAACTTCTGTTTAAAATTTGGGGACTGTGAAATTCATCTGTTTCTGAAAGGGTACCTGCTTCAGGTTTATCTGCCAAACAGTATAAATTACCTAGCACCAACCAGGGCAAAGGGTGAAGGAACCCTACTTTCTTGCTATTATTATTATTTAATATTCAGCAGCTTCAGCATTTCAAAGATTACTTTTGGGGTGGAGGATGGGAAAAGTTTTTTGTAGTTTGTGGTCCAGGGTGACAGATTAAAACATTTGGTTATATTGTTTGCTTTTCTTTGGCTTTAAATATAAAATATATACGTAATGGAGAAAACCACATAGGTACAAGTTAGGCAAGTGAGGCGAAGAGACGCTGGAAATCAGTTTATGTGTTTTATAAACACTGTATCCCAGATGAACCACCCTTTCTTCTTTTCCTTTCTTCTATCTCAAAGACTGTAAAGGCCTTCAATTACCAATTGGAATGTGGACAAGCAACAGACTCAAACTTTACTAAACACTCAGAAAGGTATTTTTTCCCCTTAAAAAATAACTTGAACTTGTAGAAGTTGTGGATGAGGTTTTATTTTCTAGAGTTGTGAAAATAATTCCATTAAAATATGAATCTGTGCTGGGGGTTAGAATCTTTGTAATATTTTTCAGCTATAAAATAAAATGCGGTATCAGAAAAATTATAAATCACTAATCATAAAATCTAGATTTTAATAAGAAAGAACTCCAGTCTTTTATTAACATGTGCAGTTGCCCCGAGACTCAGTTCCCAAATTTCATTCTTTCGCTAAGACCATCAACAAACTGAAGGATGAGTGAGCTTTCCCTTTTATCGGATCTGTTCACAGGGATGAGTGGCACCTATTAGTAAATAACGATCAACTCCTATACTTCAGACTTCTGTAGATATTGTTTGAGTAGATATTAGGTTGAGTTGACTTTAATAACTTAGTTGAGAGGCGTGCTTGGAAATTTTCATGCTGCTTTTACCAAAATGGCCTGTTCAAAATTATTTGGTTAAAAAAAAAATAAAAAAGTGTAAAGAAACTGTTTGACTCTACCTGACTAGTAAATTATAAAGAGACTTGATAGGGTAACTACTGTTCTGTTACTTTCAGGAGTTTATTTTGATGACCTATATTTTCTATTGGAAAAAAGAGTACATCAGGAAATTCTTATCAGGCTGACAACATTTTTAGACTGTGCGGAGCGTGGGTGAAATGGGACTAATATTGGCTTGGCCCTCATGCAGTCATCTGAGAATACATATTTTGGTTGTTTTTGCATTCCATAAGGTTTTATCATTATTATCCATGAAGATTGTTTTCTCCGTACATGGGAAGTGACCCCTAATAGCATCTTGCCTGGGAGACAAAAATAAGGGCTACAACTTCTACTGCATTTGAAACATTGATTTGTTGAGGAGAAAAAAGGAAAAGAAGCAGGGAAAAAAATGGTAGCATTATAAAGAAAGTTTAATGGTCATTTATAAAATGTTAGAAAAGAGAACATTAAAGTTGTGTATTACTTGTATATTCAACTGTAGTAGTGTATCTTTGAACTGATTTTTTCCCTCAATTCTGTGTAGCTTTGAAGTCTTTGTAAATTAGCATATTAAAATGGTTTATTATGATGGATTTTAACATAGGTATATTTTTTCCTTTTAATGTATGATCATATAGCTGACAGTTCTTTTTGAAATAGAACTTCACACTCCAGGCATGTGTACTCTCAGCCTTTCCTATACAAGCACAAATGTTCACTTGCAATTTTAAGTTTAGTTGTTTTTATTGAACATATGATACATTGCAGGTGGGCAATAGGTTAATGTCTTAAAAACATAGTTAACTGCATATAAATCAGGCTGAACTGTAATGTGTTACTTAGGCATGCAGTAGGCTAAATGAATCAAAGTAAGATGTAAATATGTCTGAAGAATAAATGTTATAGTCCCTGATGTTAATTCCTAGAAATTGTGTAGCTGTGCATAAATCTTACAGTGTGCTCTACAGAGCTAAGCTCCCTCCTCCTCGTGCTCACGATCCCTTCATAGTCTATACGTCAGTCCCCAACCTCTCCTCCAGAGAACTCTTGACTCAGTCTCTCAGCACATGCTCTGAAGGCATGATGACACAGTACAGCGTGTGCAGAAAGACATGCACTTGTATTCTAACTGAGCATAGGAACCAAGAAAAAAACTTTCAAAATTTGTGTCAGGAAAAACTGAGGGAAACAATATGAAATCATAGATTTCCTTCATACGCAGTGGATTTCTGAAATGTAGACAGTCTATTGTTGTCTAATCCCCCCCACCTCCATATATTCATAATGTTAACATTAGGAAGATACTTAAAGCAAACCTTTCAGAATTGTGTAGTTTATGGATGAGATAGTAGAAGTAGAAAACAATCACTAGTTTTCTAAGTGTGTGTAGGAGTTTTTAGCAATCACATTGTGGGCTTCGTGTAAGTTAGAGCCTAGTATTTACTCTGTCCTCCTCAAGGGTGACCACTGGGTGAATCTGCATGTGTGCTTTCACTTAAAAGAATGAAATGCCCTTGGGAGGCAGAACTCCAGTTTTAAGTTTGTAGGGAGTTTTTTCAAACTCTGTTTTGGACTCTGCCACCTTGTTTAGGTCATAAAACCTCTCTGAGATTCTGTTTGTCAGGGGCAAAAAAACAAACAAACTGGAAAAACATGCCTCAAGCCCTTCTTTTACAATTGGGAAAATGGATATTCATAGAGCTGAAATGCCTGGCTAAAGATCTCAAAGCTAATTGGTGACAAAATTAGAACCATCAGAATCTCCTACTCCCCAATGTAGCATCTTTCCACAATGTCATGCAGTCTCCTAAGCTTTTTTTTTTTTCACTATTGCACAATAAGCTTATTTTTGTCTTTCGTGCTCCAAATCAACTTTTTTGATAAAGAAGATTAATATGCAGTAGATTCTTTGGCCTTGGAGCTTGAAATTCTTTCCAAGTCCTTGGTAGTGTACATTTTTAGTTTAGGCATTCCAAAGTCCTTTTGCAAGCATTTGTATTATGCTAATGACTTTTGCTATCCATGCTATATCCTTCGTTGATGAGGCAGAATTTCTACTTAGCAAATGAACATTTATTTATTTAAAATAATATGCAGGAAGTGGTATTAATAGTCAGCATTAAGTGCCTCATATATCATTGCTATTCCAACATAAGTTTAGATTCGTTAAGCGCAAAAAATACAATTATGTCTCAGAGAGTTTCAAGACATAGTCAACTTATTTAAGGTAGAGGATCTAATTTTCTTGCAACCGTAAGCAAAGACTTAAGTGGATTTATAAGAGTTCATACAGGACTTCTTTGAGAAAGAACAGCCCCTATAATTCCACACTACACAAATTAACTTGACTACAGAGACTTAGAAGCTTAAAACGCCCCACAGTTTTATGTTCTCAGTAACGTTCCAGCCAGAAGACTCAAAGCTAGAGAAAAAAATTAAACTTTAAAATAATTAAATTGAACTGTTGTCTCTGGCAGTCCACCAGAATGGAGATTACAATAATGATAGTAAGGGCAGGCTTGAAATCTATAAAATCATGCGTAGTGAGGATATGTTCACCAGGAAACCAAATGCTAGGACAAGGTAATACTTGTTGGAAATTTAAGTGTTTCAGATAAATGTAAGGAAGGCTTACTTTACCTAGCACTTATTAAGTCTCACATCTCACGAAGTTGGGATGGCAGGGTCATGGCCCATATAAAGGAAGTGAGGGTGTTCAGAGGGTAGGACCATCCTATGCAGTGACTCTTTGGGCTATTACAGAAGTGATGCTGAGCTGACCTTGTTGAGTAGTGTGTATATATCTGTCTTATATCTTTCTGTGCAAAGGGAATTTTCAGTGAGACTGAAAATATGCTCAGGATGCTTAGGGGCAGATCCTAAAGCAAATTTGTGAGTGAGGTGACTGTCATTTTAAAACCTGGGTGCTAAACTTAGATCCAATTCCCATAAGCTCTGTTTCCAGTTAGCTTTTTAAAAAAAATCAAAACTAATACATTTGATAATAGATAATAACTTAAGGTATTATTTCCAGAAAAAACATCTTCATTCAAGAATCAGGGGCTCTTTAATACTTGAACACCAATCTCTGGCAGAGACAAGTGAAAGAAATAATTTTGGGCAAAGCCGTGCCCTGAATCATTCAAAAAGCTTATCTTTAAGCAGCTGGATTTCTGCTTTAACTATTCATTTTGGAAGACCTAAGGGTACCTTGTACTATGAGACTCAAACATCGGCTTCTAGAAATAAGTCACAAATGCCGTATTTATAGGTATTTCAGTGGATACCAGATTTATGCCAGTAATTTACAAGTGTGGTCTGAACTGGGGTAACTGAACTATTTTTCATTTATCTCATACTTTAGAAGAGGAAAAGAAAGCATGACCTAAAGTAACAGGTGTCCTTTTCCTCTTCACAAAATATGGTTTTAGTATGCCAAAACACTTGTCCATGTGGGATTTAGTGGGGGTACCCAAATGATGCATCCTTTCTTGTTATTGTGAACATAAAGGAAGCACCAAAACTAATTCCTAAGATTTGGTCTAGATGACCCATGTCTGGAAATGAATTACTCTTCAATGGTCTGTAGGGTTTTTTTGGCTAGTGTCCTGCAAAATTAGAAGAGGCAGCCAATGGAAGGAAGAAAATTAAGTGTGAATTTTTCTAGAGCTCCAACATGTTGCTTATTAGGATATAGAATTGGACAACACCTTTGAGATAATCAAGTCAAAATTCCTTATTTTCAAAAGAGGAAGCTGAGGGCCAAAGGGTTAGTCAGACTCATGGACTAGCTTTGGTTAAATCCTTTCTCTCATTGCAGTTCCTTCTATTGTGTTCCCTTCCCATCTGGGCTGCCTTAGAAACAAGAAAACAATTAGTAATTTACCAAACGTTACCTTCTTACTTTTCTTATTTAAAAATTTTTGACTATTAGCTACTTAGAGAAATAACACGATTAGCTGTATGGATAAACCATGAGGTTCTGTTTATTTTCCATGGCCCTTACAATGCTTTCCTGACAAACTATGAGTAGTTTGAGTTTTAGGGACAGGCTATGGCTTTCATCTTTGTGGCTCCAAGTCTTTGCACAATTACTAACACAAAATATGAATTAATTGACAATTCAGTGAATAACAGAGAAATTAAAAAAAAAAATGAAATCATACCGTAAGCTAGTAATAGAATTGTACAAACATACCAGACATTTGTACATCAGAAACCGTTGTTCCATTCAAAGTAGTCAGTTGGGAGAGAATATGTACCCTTATTTTGTGATCATTGCTTAAAACATTTTGGGAATGAAAATTTTGAAGTTCTCTCTAAGCCTCTGGCACATTTTTTGGAAAATATTGAAAACTGGAAAAATTTCATTCGTGGAGGGGGATGGGTTTGATTTTTCATAATGACCAGAATTATTGAGAGGCAAGTGTGTCAAAAATAGCTGATCATGTTAAGTAATATTATTTTTAGTTTATTCCTTCCTACTGTAAAGAAAAATAAAAACAAACAAACAGAATCTCAAGGTGTGACTGTATCTCACAAATTGGCTCAGTTCGCATTTCCAAAATAGGATTTTCAGAAAAATGGCAAGTAATTGTATTATGTATCTGAATTGCCAAGGGGACAATACAGTTTCTAAATTTTAATTAATTAATTAATTTTTATTGTTAGTTTCAGCTGTACAAAGCAATGTAGTGATTAGATACTTATACACTTCACAAAGTAATAACCCCAACAAGTCTATTACCCATCTGACGCCATACACAGCTATTACAATACCATTAATTATATTACCTAAGCTGTACTTTATATCCCATGACACTAATTTTTTAAAAATTATAATTGCATTCAATATTATTTTATATTAGTTTCAGTTTCAGGTATATTGCGTAGTGGTTAGACATTTATATAATTTATGAAGTGATCTTCCCAATAAGTCTACTACCCAGCTGACATTATAGTTTTTATAATATTACTGACTATATTTCCCATATTGTATTTTACAACCCTGTGACTAATTTGGGACTAACAATTTGTACTTCCTAATCCCTTCACCTTTGTTACCCATCCTCCCAACCCCCCCTCCCTTCTAGCAACCATCAGTTTGTTCTCTATATCTGTGAATCTATTTCTGTTTTGTTCATTTGTTTATTCTGTTCTCTAGATTCCATATATAAGTGAGATCATATGGTATTTGTCTCTCTCAGTCTGACTTATTTCACTTAGCATAATACCCTGGGACGATACATTTTTAGATAGAAAAGTTCAGTTTCATCTAGATATACATATATTTTGAAGAGTATTGCATTACTTAATAGCCATCCTCTGATATGTTTTTTTTTAATTATTTTTTTCAGTTCCAGTTGACATTCAATATTACTTTATATTAGTTTCAGGTGTACAGCATAGTGGTTAGACATTATATAATTTATTCAGTGTTCCCCTCTGATATGTTTACGTATCTAATTTTTTAAATGCATTAACTTTAGATTCTCCTTAGTTAGCATGCGATGCCATGCTGACTCTGCACTTCTGTTTATGTGTTCAGTTAAAATAAATATCATATAGAGACTCATTTTTTTCGGTCTGTTTTCTTGGCACATGCTTTGTAGTCAGACAGAAATAGGTTCTAATCCCTTCTCTGCCATTTACTATTTAGATGGTCCTAGCCAAGTAAGTCAGTACTTACATATGTAAATTGGGAATAATTACTTAGACAAAAGATTTGTGAGTATGAAAAAGTTCATTAAATACATACACACACAGACACACACACACACACACACACACACACACACACACACACAGAGGGTGCCAAAAAAATGCATACACATTTTAAGAAAGGAAAACAACTATTAAAATTGTAATACTCAATATATACCTATAACAAAAGATGAATATAAGTCACGTTTGACTTCTGCAATTACAAGAGGTGCTCAAAGGGGTTACTATCAGCGTCCAGACACTTCTGATTAGGTTGAACTACTGCTTGAGCAAGGTTGACCAGTGTCCACTTGTATACATTTGTTTTGGCACCCCCGATATATATACTGGGGGTGCCAAAAAAATGTATACACATTTAAGAGATGTTATCTATGCTCAAGCAGTAGTTTGCTGTAATCAGAAGTGTCTGGACACTGATGGGGACCACTTTGAGCACCTCTTGTAACTGCAGAAGTCAAATGTGACTTGTATTTATCTTTTGTTATCTGTATATTTAATACAGTTTTCTCCTTTCTTAAAATATGTATACATTTTTTGGCTATATATATATATATATATATATGTATATATATATATATATGTATGTATATGTATATGTGTGTGTGTGTGTATATATATATATATATATATATATATATATATATCTGTGGCACATCTTCCTTATCCTGACCCACCCTCCCATAACCTGATTCCTTCTCTTCCAGGTAGGCTAAGGATCAAAATTTCAAGTCTCGCTGAAATTTAAAAAAAAATCTGTTATCCAAATGAATTCAGAAAAATACGATCAAAGAGCAATGCACCACGTTTATGAACTTCACAGTTTTGAAACCATTACTCCTGGTTAGTGGTCCGTCCTTACCGTGTTTCCCCGAAAATAAGATCTAACCAGAAAATAAACCCTAGCATGATTTTTCAGTGTGCTCGTAATATAAAATAAGCCCTAATTTGTCTTTTGGAGCAAAAATTAATAGAAGACCCGGTTTTATTTTTGGGGAAATACGATGAGACCAGGTCTTGTATTAATTTTTGCTCCAAAAGATACATTAGTGCTTATTTTATATTACGAGCATCCTGAAAATTCATGCTAGGGTTTATTTTCGGGGAAACATGTTATAGGCTCTAAGCATGTTTCAAACATTAAAAAAAAAAAGCAAAAAGCTGTTTCCAAATATCCAATGATTCATTAAAATACTTTTGTTTCCTTAGGAAAAAAAGTTTCCACATACGCACAGTAATCATTTGGCATTTGGTAGGCTTAAGCCTGAGGGAGTTAGTGGTATTTGGCTCCTGACATGGAAGTCTTTCTCTTGTCAGACAAACCCTTTCCCCTGCACATTCCTGTGTGAGTTTGTTTCTGTTGAGCCCGATGGCAGGCTGCGAGGTGGCTGGGTATGGTTTGCGCTGCCTGGCCGCCTTCTTCACTGATCCTTTGACCTCTTCCTGAGTTAGTTCTAACTTTGTGGCTATCAAATCCCTCATTGTTTCATTTAACTTGGGTGTCATTTTACCTGGGCAGCAAGTGTCATTACTCTGAGATGAGAATGAGTAATGTGCATTACATAAACCAACTTGTAGTTTTTCAAGTCCCTTTTGATGGCTTCTTTATGTTTGTTAACAATTCTTCAGGGTCTCCTAAGAAAAGCATAAACATTTCTGAGTGATTTGGATCTGTTTAGAAAGTGATTGCGCATTTTGAGAAAAATATGAACGAGATTGCTTTTTAAACTTGATTCAGGAAATCTAGGTTTTGATGATTTGAGATTTAGTCAGTACATTTTGAATTTTCTATGTTATTCTCAACAAAGAAGATAACACTAAGGAAGTTTCTTTCCAAAGAACAAACACCAAGGCAATACAGAAAAGCACACAAGTAACATACTTAGTTTCTTTTATTTTTCAAAAAAGCAAAGAATTGATTTATTGTCACTGGAGCACAGATAACAAAAAGGCTTAAGAGTCTATGGAGATGAGTGTCAGGATGTTGTGACTGTCAACATATGAATCAACTGCTGTCTAAATTCCGTGTTCTGTTTTCTTCATGCTCACACTTAGTGTTAGAAAAATGTATGCAAATTAAGTGTTAGCCTTTTAGGTAGTAGCCAGGCCATTTGGATACTTTAGAATTCTCCCTTTAAAGTTGATTTTGACAGTGAGGATATAAATTGTGTGTGTGTGTGTGTGTGTGTGTGTGTGTGTGATACAAATATTTAAATTGATTCACTATAATTTGTGAAAATTGACCCAACTTTATCTGAAAAAGTACAAGAGGGAATGAATGATAGGTATGTGCTTTGCCAACCCTTCCTATTGGTAGGTATGTCATAGGCTCCTTTCCATTTTATTTGTTTGATAGTCTCCAAGCAAATTTATATAATTAGTAGAAGACTTGCTTTAAAGAGCTGGGAGAGAGAAAAAGAAAGTATATTTAATCATTCCAAAAATTTTTACTTAAATAGAGGAGTCAATATAGATATTTTATAGAACCACAGGTGTTTGTATAGCAAAATAAATAACGTCAGTATATTTTTATATAAATGCATATGTGTATATACAGACATATTACATATATATGAAATATAAAGAATATGGAGAATCAATGCATCCATTGACAAAAGAATGGTTTTTAGAAAATAGATTATACAAGGTCTTTTGATACAATAGCAAATTTTGCTCATTTTCCCTATTTCATATGGAAAAAGTATGTAATTTTTAGATTAATTTATTTGTATCCAGCCATTCAACAATGGTTGAAAAAGAATAACATGACATTATTTTGCATTTAGAAAATTATGTAATCTTAAATAGATTGAAAATCTATAGATTAAATTCAATTTCTATCAATTAAAAAATGAAGATATTTTATTATTGCTATTGGTCATGACACTATGCTACATTTATATCCAATTTTGCAGTTTACATATTTTTACATATATGAAACTTTAATTTTATTTCATCCAATAATTAGTTGCTAATTGGGTTAACATAAAACATTGCCTTTCTTTGCATAATTAACATACCCAGGGCTTTTTCATTTAAAGAATAAATGTTAAAATTAAACAAATGAAGCAATAGCTATAAAACTCAGTTCTTACAAACTGATGTTGAGCTGGACGTTAACAGGAAAATGAAGTCAGTTTCATAGAAAATAATGAACTCTTGTGGACAGTGAAGCCACTCTGTAGATCAGTTTTAATTTCCTTCTCATATAAAAACTGCTTCTTTCTAATATGCCAGAGTGTTCGGCAGAGAGTGTGTGTATATTGCTTAAAATGGTATGACTTCAAGTCATATGTGCCCAAATAGTACTGTGATGTGACTAATAAATCATAATATGCATTTAATTTTATATAATGGAATTTAAAGCTAGGAGTAACCTTAGAGGTCATTTAGACCAATCTCCTCATTTTATACATAACCTATGTTATTGTGCTGCTTTTACTGTTAAAGTAAAATATACCCATGTTTAAATCTGTGCAAAACAGATTGTAAGAAATATAACCACTCAGTCATTACAATCACCTATTCATCGGAGAGGCATATTCACTCACAAGGAATGAATTATCTATTTATCAACAAGTGGTAATCATATTGACACAAATTATAAATAAAAAGCAATACATATATTTATAAGTAGCAGCCTTAAATAATAACCAGGAGCTCATAAGCTCATAATATACCTGAACATTTCAGGATCTACCTCACACAAGAACAACATATTCATTGCTAGTGGGAAAGGGTTTAATTTACTGAATGATGCATTTATAATTTGGAGCTGTAGCTTTCCAAGCTAGTAATTACATTAGAAACATAAGAGTCTGGGTTATGTGTTTTGATAACATTTGCAAAACTAGAACAATTTATTTTTTTCAACTCACATTCATTTTCCAGCATGCATTTTTTTCTGGAATTGGAAAAAAAATGGCATGACAAAGAATCAGGTTTTGCAGGTATACAATGACAGAAAGCTCCTTGTGTCATTACAATAATGAGTTTTATAATCTTTAGCATTATCTTCTTATATCTACTTCACATTGAAGTTGCTGATTATAGAAATAATATGTGTGCAATGAAAAATGTTTGGAAATATTGAAAAGCAGGAATAAGAAAATAACAACCAGAAATTTACCACCCAGAAATACAATACAAAGCATAACATTTTGGTGATTTTTCTTCCAATAGTAGATACCCGTCCCCTGCCTTCCTCCAACATATATATGTACACGCATGTGTACACCTGCATAGTTTTATTATGCATTCTGGCTCCATCACTTACGTGCTCTGTGAGCTTTGGCAAGTTACTTCACATCTCTGTGCCCCAGTTTCTTCATCTTTAAAATATGGATAGTATCAATAACCATGTTACAGAATTGTAAAGATTAAATGGGATAGCAAATATAAAGTCTCATAAGAGTGACTGGAATAATATACATTAGTTGTTATTATCACTAGGTCATATGTTTAAAAAAGATTTATAAATTATCCAAACTTTCTCATTTTTATTTGAAAGGCACACTAGCCATTGCTAGTATCTTGTATTATTTTCTGTAAGGCATGACGATACCTTTTTTCACTGCTCTATGATAATGGTGGTAAGTGGAACATCTGAAAAATATGTTCCATGCAAAATGGATCTTCACACAGACTTAGTTTGTCATTTTAGTTCGATTTTGGAGAAATGAATTCAGCATATCTGCCAAATCTTTTTATAAGATGCTATATTCTGTTTTTGTTTTAGTTTATCTCATTTATAAAAAGCTTTTTTTCTTCTTCACCCCACCCGTAGACAATTAGGCCTTCTATCCCCTATTTCTCCCTGTCCCAAAGTATAATGTTGCTGCACATTAAATATTTAAAATAAAAAAACAACATGGGATGGAATTTGTCATTGTTTTTTTTTAAGTCACTCTCCTTTTGGTCTATCTAGATTTAAAAATAAAATAAAAAACAAAAACAAAACCTTTTACATTCTGAAAATATACTATGTAATAACGGACTTTTTTGTTGTTGCTAAATTTGAAATAACAAACGTTTTTCCCCCCAGGGTGGGAAGGAGAAGGCTGGTTTGGGGAGGGGGGAGGGAGATGGAGTAGCGCAGATGAAGGAGACTCAGTCTGCGAACATATGTTACCATGTAGATGTTTTTAAGTGACAAGTGAACTAGTTGATGCGCTTTGACAGACTGTCTTTGATACCGTGTTTTGTTTATTCCATCCCAGAGGAAGTTAGCGGTATACAGCAAGATGCAGGACTCTCTGGAAGTCACCCTTCCCAGCAAACAAGAGGAGGAGGAGGAGGATGAGGAGGAGGAGGAGGAGGAGCAGGAGCAGGAGAAAGACCAGCCTGCCGAGATGGAGTACCTTAACTCTCGCTGTGTCCTTTTCACTTATTTCCAGGGAGACATTGGGTCAGTAGTGGATGAACACTTCTCAAGAGCTTTGGGCCAAGCCAGCACCCTCCATCCAGAATCTGCCATTTCCAAAAGCAAGATGGGGCTATCCCCCCTCTGGCGAGGTAAGAATTCAAAAGCAGAGGCTCTCCAGGGCCCTGTGTCTGTTTCGCAACCGCCTGTACCAGGTTCCAGCTGGAGACTTGCGCCCCGTAGGACGGATATCCACTTGCTTTTTAATTTTTAAGGACAGCAAGGAATTTCTTTCAGACAAACAGCTGGATCGGTTTTGTCACATGTGGAATGCAGGGTTGGAAAGGATGCAGTCACACCCCTTAAATTCCTCATGGAAAGTAGTGATGCAACCAGCCGGCGTTTATAGTGGCAGGATCCAGCTGCGAGGCACCATTCCTTAAGCCCCGATGGCCCAATTTGGATCTCTAAATAATAGGCGTGCCTGGATCAGCTTGTAAAAATTAGCTCTTGCTCATTCCACTAGGTGCTACGTGGTGGCATAGCCGAGATCTGAATCTGACCCAGGAATACAAACTTTGAAAGCCTTCTGTGTTCTCTTGATAGTTCTCTCTGTCCTGCTTTGTTGTGGTATTAACTCTTTGTAGTGTACAATCCAGACATTATTGGCTGACTATACCTACATGGTTTAGACGATTGTTTTTACCTTGGTAAAGTAAAAACAGTAGATCGGGCATCCTCTTCTTTATTTCTCTCTATAGAGGTCACAGAGGTGTGTTTGAATCTGAGTGCTACCTCACTGAAAATTGTTGGGTGACATCTTAATTGGTGTGATTATAAGGTTAGAGAAAAAAATAGTACTTCATTCCAATGATAGTTTTAAGAAATGTGTTATGAATGTTTTTTTCCTGAACTTGCCAGGTTACAGGCAGTGTCTAGTAAAGTGGTTCTCAAAGTGTGGTTTCCAGGTGTGGGAACATTGACACCACGTAGGAGCTTATTAGAAATACAGATTCTTGGGCCACACCCCAGACCTACTAAATCAGAAACTCAGGGGCAGAGTAATCTGTGTTTTAACTAGTCCTCCCAGTATGATTCAGAGGCAGGCTCAAGTTTGACAATCATCGATCTAGTGCTGTTAAAACTACAGACTGTAGGCCCCTTAACTCACACCTACTGAATCAGAGTCTCTAAAGGAATGCTCTGGGAATCATACTTTAGCAAGTGCCCAGGTGATCCTATGCTGAGGAAAGGCTGCTCACCTGTGGTAGGCTACATGTGGGGGGCAGGTGAGAGGCGATGGGTGGTCGGGCCCCTCTCAGCATCAGAGGAATGGTTCCACTCCATTGTGGGAGAGGTCTTGGCTGTATGAAATTGCTGGGCCTAATTTGTAGATATGATGCTTTTTTCTCCCCTCCCTCCCTCCCTCCCTTCCTTCTTTCCCTCTTTGTAGTAAATATGAAGAACTCTAAGATACGGAGTGACTATAGAGGGGAAGGTGGAGTACAAACTCAAATGACTGAGACCTTGATAGAGGTGGCTTGGGAAGCATCACCACAGATTTGATTAGGACATATTACAGACTTCCCACAAGAACTGAGAACTAAGTCCTTGGAAACCTAAGATATTATGGAATCAACCGATTCCCTATTTGATAGCGATAGTGAATATGTTTAATAACTTGTACAGGGTGAAAATGTGAAAATTTCAGTTAATTACTGGCTTTAATGAATAGTTTGTTCTATCAATAATAAATCCTATCAAGATAATCCGTCCTAGGAGAATAATTAATACAATGCCTATTTCTTTTAGTATACTGGCATTGGCAACCTAGCAATCATTTAACGTGAAATGTAGGAATGTGAGCCCCAAATCATAACTAGAGGTGAGAATGATTTGTCTATGGTATCAAAACCAGCATAGTTTTAAGTGACATGTTGTATATATGTAAAAACTCTACAATTCAGTGTTTTTCCCGTAATCTGCATGACTGAATAGAGAAGACCTTTGGACAGGTGTCAAATTGCAATATAGAAAGGGTGGATAATGGTAATGATTTAGTAACTAGTATTACAATTTTCTTGGCATTATCTTAAATTTGGCCTTTAAATCTATCTCTTGTTTCATTCATTGAATTGTACAGCAAATATTTATTAAAGTCTTACTGTAGTCTAGGTGGTGGGGAAATATCAGTGAACAAGAAAGTCTAAGACTCTACACTCATGGAGCTTTCCAGTAAAAGAGACAGATAATAAATATATAATGAAATGCAAGGTACTATTTTACTTAGGGTGATAATAGGTGCGCTCTCTGATGCCATCCCAGTTGAGCACAGACATGAGGGAAAATAAGAAGCACATGAATATCTAGGGGAAATTATTCAAGGCAGAGGCAACAGCCCATAGAAAGGCCCTAAGTAATGGCTGAGCTTATAGTATTTAATGAGAAGCAAAAATGCTGGCCACGAGAATTTTTACAGCTTTCTATGTCTATTTAATTTATCAGAGTAGCCCTTAGTAGTCCTAGTTATTGCACATCATTTTCCCCGAACACTCGGGATAACGCATTTCTATACAGAAGATCTGGAATAAATATGAATTGAACGATGAAGTGACTGAATATTAAATGAACCAAGTACATACCATGTACCCTGGATTAGAAAACAAAACAGTCCTTAATAGAAAATTATTAGTAATAAGTTGTATGAAATCTTTAATTACAGTTTTCTTATTTATAAAACAAGGAGGTTGAATTGAGTGATTGTTGAAATATTTTCTCTGTAAAGTTTTGTGATTTCAAATGTATAATTTACTTTCCATTTGTGCATAGAACTTGACCATAGTTGTTTCTAGTTGTAAATCAGTCAGTTTTAGACAAACATATACAACTTGGATACGATTCATAGATTCACAAAATAAAGATTTTGTTAATAATATCTTAAAGACAGGTATAATAAATTGAGATTCCCATGTGTGAAGAGAGTGAAGAGAGTTATTGGGGATTTTGTATTAATTGCCAAAGCAATACAGGTTTGAATAATGCAGTCTTTGCATTCTTTTCATTTTGGGTTCAGGTTTGGGCCTTATTACTGTCTGGTTGCAATGTGATTTTGCATTAATTACTTAAAATATCTCTGGGCTCAACTTTATATAATATGTGTTTGCCGTTACCCATTTTCTAGGGTTATTGTCAAGACTCTTTAAATAATGTATATAAATAATTTGGCATAGGGCTTGAAGGAAGGTGCTAAATCAAGGTCAGATGCATTTTTTCTCTTACTTGAGTTTCCACTCATTTTGCGCATGTGAGTAAAATACCAACCTTGGGTTTCTATACAGAAACGTTGTTTTGGAAGTTTGTGTTTCTGGCAAAAACACAGTGTCTTGGACATATAGGTCCTCAAAGCTATTGACAATGTTGATGGTCATGACAACAGTACTTTTGCGGTAGCTGCTGGACAGCTGTATTAAATTAAAGGGTCTAATTTACGGCACAAAGATTTTTAAAGTGCTGCACAAGTGCTACAGTGCTACAAAGGAATTTAAAACTGAATCATGATTGATGGCAGAATATATTTACACAGTAAATCTTTAGACAAGAGTAGATGTCAGCTAATAATGGAAAATGGTCATACTTGAAATGTATAACTTGATGACGTGAGGGAAATCCTCTTTAGGTGTTGTGCAACTGTTAGGCAAACAATTGACAAGGAATATTTGTACTTTGGCACAATATAACATCAATTCCTTCTTATTCCACTATATATTCTAGCAGGAATTGAATAGGGCTTCTCAGTTACGAAAACCTAATGAGTTAGATTATCCCACCACCCCTCTAAATAGAAGCGTCAGCTTCAAATATGTCCATGCATGGATCTCAGAGCGCAAGTACTATTACAGAAAGTGTGTGTGTGTGTGTGTGTGTGTGTGTGTGTGTGTGTGTGTTGGAAAGGGGTGTAGTTAAGTAGAGTCATAGCAAAATACATTGCTGACTTAAAAACCATGCTGAAGAGTAAACTTATTGACATTTTTTCTTATGTAGTAGCAAAGTAATTATTGCTTGATTGATCAACATAGTATCTGCTTGGAACAACTCATTCTCATAAGAAAGACCACTCAAAAGGAGCACTAACCTAAAACAACGAAGAGGGGAAAGGAAAGGAAGGAGGGCTGGTCTCTTGAGCTGCTGAGACCAGAAGGAGAGAGTTGAGCTGCATCTCCAGGAGGCACTGTTGGAGTAATTGTTTTTGGGAAGTTTAGAAAAGACACGTGGAAGGGAAGTGAGGGCTGACTGACCTCATGGTCCTGCCTCCAAGGAGTGTGGGCATCTGATACCGCCTTTGAAACTCATTTTAGAGTCACGAGGCCCATTTAAACAACTCTAGAACAAAGTAACTAGCCGGCAATCTTCGGACATAATGGTAATGCTAATTCCTGAGTGACAGAAAATGTTGGAACGCATATCCTTTCACCTCTGACCCAACAATTTCTTTTCATGGGAAGCAAACAAGAGGATGGGAATTAAATTGTAATGTAGATCTTTTAGGTTAAGAATGCAGTAGCATTTTTTTTTTTTTTCACTGAGACTAATAAAAAGGTAAATGTTATCTTTTCACATTAGTGTTTTAAATCAATATTTATTCTAAGAATGTTTTCTGGAGATTTTTAAGATAAGATAGAGGTTCTACGACATTTTATTGTCCCATTTTTCTTTTTAATATAATTTCCTTTTTTTTTTTTTCAAAATCAGGTAGTACAGTGTTTATCTTTTAAAATCACACGTTGAATTTCCTCTTGCTAAACTGTTTGCCCTTAGATTTTTCGGAGACCTTTAGAATTAATATAAAAAGTATCCCAACTACTGTGAATTGAAAGAACCACTTGATGCTCCATGTTAAACTCTTCTATATCTCTAAGGTATATTTCTGGTATAAATCACACAGTGAGAGTATTGGGTATGTTTTGGGTAGATCGTAGTGGATATGTGTGAATTTGTCATTTTTGTTGTTGTTGTTTAGGAATAATATTGTGTGTACAATATGTTTTAATCCCAAATGCAAACTGAATCAAAATATTCAGATTTTTTTGTAGATGTCAGATTGTCAGTGTTAATATCATCCAACTATCAAGTAACGTTGAGCCCAACATCACCATGGAGTGTTAACAGTATACAGTTCTGAGTTTCCCCCACTAGCCTGAAAAGCAATATTTCACGGAAATAGCTGGTGTGCAGTTTTTCATATGCTTTTTCATCCAACAAATGTGGCTGTGATTAAGTACTCGTAAGCAAAGAGTCATGTAATGAAAAAATTTACATACATATGAAATAAGTACACTGATTCCCAGGCATGAAGAAAAAGCATATCATCTGTTTCTTTGTATCAAGATTATTTTTTAACAATCAAGATACCAAATAATGGTTTTGAAGTTTAGATTTGTCCATAAACATATTTTCTATTCGATATCGTTTCATTTACTTGTAAAATGCAACATTGTTTTTGAAATGGCTGCATAGATCGCTGCAAAGTCTGTATTAATCTCAGGAGACATACTAACTGGGAAATAGTAAGTTGCTTTTAATTTTGTTTTTCTCTGGGGCATTTCAAAGCTTTGTTCAGACTTTATGAAGTATATATTTAAAAACAGATTTCCACTTTCAATGGTAATGTCTTCACTAATCACAATACTTCATAAGTGGACAAGATTTTTGGTAATGAATTCATTCATTATTCACATTTGTGTCTGCATATCCAAAATGCTTAAGCATCTATAAAATAAAATTGGGTCTATTTACATATAAATGAAAAAATAAAGGAAAACATGCAAAGAGGTGATGTATACTCTCTGTACTTTTGATATTTAAATGGGAGATTTTAACAAGGCGAAACTCTGTATTTCTGGCATACACCTGAGAGGTGGGGTAGCCATTTTTATAGTGGGATTCTGGCCCCACCAGGAGAGCAAACTTATGAGTAGAATGAAGGGTTTGGTACCAAAGATTGGATCCGTACGAAGTGGCAGGTTGATGGTGGCAAAGCTACACTAGCTGATAATAAGGAGCTTCTATAAACTCCTGGTATGGGTTTTAAACTTTAATCATTGACAACATTCATTTGGGTGTGACAGAAATATTCTATAATGGCCACCACTTAAGGCAAATTGAATTTTCTTGTCACAGCTTACACAATGTTCTTTCTTGTCATTGGCAGCCTTTTCTCATGTCAAAGGAAGACAATTCTTAAATAAAACATACTTGCCTCAATGCCAGTAAGTTTGATTTTAAGTGCTATTTTCTGATGGATTGTGATTGTGACAAAACAAAGTCATTCAATGAAAAGTTTGCCAGGACTGTTTTGAGGACCTGAGGACAATATACACCTCCATCTTTTGCCTCTTGAAGACCATATAATCTCCTCGATTCCCCCAAGGGTTTTGAGATCCACGGAAATTCTGCAGGGGAGAGACTGGAATGTGAAACACTGAATAGCCATCTCTCTATAGAATGAATGAATGGAGTGAATGATGACAGCTCTGGTGTAGGGCTGACAGGGGTGCAATGGTAGAGTTTGCAGTGCTAGCACTACAGCCCTTAAGGAAGCTAGAGAAAGGGAATGTTTGAACATCACAGTGATATCCTAATTATGTTAGTCAAATTACACTTGTGGTGGTTGATTCAAGTTATATAAGCTTCCCTGAGGTTAAAAACACAAACCAACAAACTATGTCCTAGAAATTTATGAAGTGAAAACATGAATATGTCAGACTTCTGAATATATTCATTTCCGAGTACTTCTAGGAGAGCCTTTATTCAATGGAAAAATCTAGCACGGTTCTTTTGTATGGAACCCAGCATAAAAATAGCATCTTACTGTAGATGCGTGACTAATATGCTAAGCAACCTTATCTTTAGCTACAGATAGAAATCATAGGTCAGTTAACAGAATGATAGAACTATGGAGCCAAAAGATATTTGCAATTTAATTCAAATGCCTCATTTTTAATGGAAGAAACTAAGCCCCAGAGAGGTCAACAGATTTATTTGGGGGCCATAAAATAAGGTAGGGTAAGAGCTGTGTGCTGGTTCCTGGCTGGGACCCTAGACTCCCAGTCCAGTGCTCTTTCAGCTACACCACACCATGGCCACAGGCTAGCGCAGGAGGTATCGATCTTTCTAAACAGATATCTGCCTACGTCACCCCCTAGATTAAAATCCTTTAAAGCTCCCTGGGGCCTTCTCAGGACAGTGCCCACATCCAGTATGGCCTTAGCAAGGCCTTACCCATCTGGGTCCTTCTTGGACCTTAGTTTACATTTTTGCCACCTTTTGCACTCTGAACTTTTTTCAATCTCTCAAATGCTACTTTGTGTGTGTGTGTGTGTGTGTGTGAGAGAGAGAGAGAGAGAGAGAGAGAGAGAGAGAGAGAGAGAGAGAGAGAGAGAGATATTTGGGGCCTTTTTTTACATACTTTTTTATTTGCCTAAAACACTCTTCCCTACCTCTTAACGAGGCTAGTCCTACTCGCTCCTTCAATTTAGCAATCCCTTTCTTAGGCCCCTCCTGTGCTCCCCCTTATGAGAGCGCTTACCATGTTGCATTGCACATATCTATTCCCTTATCCTCCCCCATTGGATTGTGATGAAAAGTGATGTTTGTTTGGTCATCCCTGGCCTCTGTATGTTTGGTACATAGTAGGTCATTTATAAATATATTATGGAGGAGTAAGTGGGGGAGAAATTGAAGCAGAGTTGGGAAAAAATCTCTCTTCTTTATCTCTAAGTGCTCTTCTTTGATATTACCCCCTTTTCCAAACACCTCCTCAAACCCATGACCCTTCCTTGAATCTCTTCCACTCACGATTTCCAGACTCTTCATCAAATTCTGCTGTTCAAGTTATAGTTACAATTATGCCCTCTTGTGGCACAGTTATGAAGAATGCCAGCCATCGAGGCTGGCTCCCTGTCTTCTTCAAAGCTCTGTTGCCTACTTGCCAGCTGTGAAGTCTTGGGCTTCTCCCCTGCCTCAGTTTCCACATTGATGAAATGGAGATCATAACAAGAACTACGTCATAGAGCTGGAGTGAGGATCCATGGAGATCATCCATGAAATGCCCCTGGACCAGTGTTCCGCTTTTAGTCACTATTATTAAATATTAGCTATTATTAGTCTCAGTCTAGAGACTGTAGATCTCTACAGAAAAAAATAAACTTGGAATAGAGTCTTTTTGATGGAAAGTGAGTGTTGATGATCATAATTATGTACAGCCTTTCTTCTGTTTGTGACTTTCAGCATTAAAATGTTTAGTTCGAATGCAAGTTGTATTTGTGTTTAAAGGAAGCTAGTAAACATTATTCCCAACCCACCTGAATCACATCTATGGCATAAGCTTTCATTACCAGCCACTTAGGGAGCTCAGATGTGATGGCAGCAAGATGCCCAGGAAGACATGAAGCTTTTAAATCTAGACTTGCAAACTTTAACACAGACTGTGACTGCATAAGCTAAACAAACAAGGGTTGGAGGGGACTCATTCAGCACCTTGAACCTTGTGCATTGACTTGGCACAAGAGCACAGAGGCTTGCTTAGTTTCAGTTCACCTCTGTGTAGGGAGAAAAAGAATGCATACTGGTTAGCCTGCTTGTAAAAGTTGGACAAGTAGAGGCAAGTCCATCCTAGATCTGAATCTTATGTAAATAATTTATTTTTCTGTCTTCTCAGACAGCTCAAGTCAGAGGAGTAGTTTCCCGACTTCTTTTTGGACCAGCTCTTACCAGCCTCCACCTCCACCCTGTTTGGGGGGAGTTCATCCTGACTTCCAGGCCCCCCCTGGCACCTTTACCGCGGCCGACCCCAGCCCCTGGCCAGGACATGGCCTGCACCAGACTGGCCCAGCCCCTCCCCCTCCCGTGTCTGAGTCCTGGCACTATCCTTTGGCATCTCAGGTGAGCCCATCCTACAGCCACATGCATGATGTGTACATGCGGCACCACCACCCCCACGCCCACATGCACCACCGGCACCACCACCACCACCACCACCACTCTTCTGCTGGCTCTGCCCTGGATCCATCCTACGGGCCCCTGCTGATGCCGTCAGTGCGTGCAGCCAGGATTCCTGCTCCCCAGTGTGACATCACAAAGACAGATCCAACGACAGTCACCACTGCTACCTCAGCGTGGGCCGGAGCCTTTCACGGAACTGTGGACATAGTACCAAGTGTGGGGTTTGATACAGGTGAGCTGGGGGATTTCTTCCTTTCCATACAAAGAAGAAAAAGTTAAGAAATGAATATTTTTAAATTGGGGATGTTTTAAATACCTTGAAATATTTTTTTTTCTCTTCTATGTTACATAAAGTTAAGCGTTGCCAATATGTTTATATTTTGCAATAATTCTGCATTCCTGGAGAAACTGGTATGATTAGCTCATAGAGTACAACCTGAGAAGGTCTTGGAACTTTTCTCCCACTTCTTAAGTTAGTAATCTGTCCCTTTGGACTGGAATCTCTGGTACCTTATGTTTATATAGAGTTGAGCATATTCTTTAAATTCTCTCTGTGCTTTATATTATGTGTAATCCTAACAGAAGTCATAAATAGTATGTTTCAGTTAATTTTTACTTCTCTCCTTCTGTTAGGTCTTACGACTTATAAAACACACTGCTTTCTGGAGTGCAGTTCATGATCTACTCTTTGAAAAGAATTAGGGAATGTATTTTAAAAAAACTGGATTTCCCTTCCCTTCTCTTTCCTTCCTTTGCCTTCTCTTTTTTTCCCTCCCTTTCTCCTCCTCCCCCTCTTCCTCATCCTCTTTATTTTTCCTCTCTTTTTCTCTCCCTCTCTGTCTGCTTTAAATAATACACACACACACACACACACACACACACACACAAAAGTACTGTAAAGTTTATATTCAACAGATTTATTTAAAAAACAATTAAAAATGGTAAGGGACATATTTATTCACAGAGCATTCAGCTCCTCTCTGGAATTCACTGTTTCTGAAGGTTATGGTGTTAAATGTTTGAGCTTGATTTTTAGACCAGGCTAGTCATATTCATAGGATTAATAGTTCTGAGTTCATGAAATCATAGGCATCAGAAGCTAAAAAGACAAATGAAGTCAGTGATAGATTAATTACATCCCCAGAGTCTACATTCCAAAGTCACCCACCTTCACCTCCAATCCCAGGTTTTTCTCCCGGAACACTTTGTGACATATGAGAATTTTCTTTCCAGAACTTTAAAGAAACTGTCTTTCCTTAGTTTTTCTAAAGTGTGCAGGATCTTTAATATGAATGCTGGTTCATAGCTGAGAACTCCCCAGAGTAGTAAATGCTCACCATGAAGTGACATTCATGTAAGTTGAACATTCTGATCTTGGTTACTGGTTCTGCATGGGGCTTTCCAATGTTGGTCATTCATTGCCTAGCCTCATCCATTTCAGATTTCGATTGAGTCTCTAGGTTTAAACTGCTTTTCTAGGCAAACCATCGGGAGACTTGTTCTCCCTCTCTAGGAGAAGAGAGTGTGATGAGGCTAACTACCATAAGCTTCTCTTCTTCCTTTGCTGCATGCTATCAGAATGAAGGCAACTCTCGAGTTGTTTGATGCCTCGGGCCAGATATGAGTGCCAATGTGGTAACTGCCATCATGGGTATCCAGTTTCTGGAGACTCTGCCCTATCCACCACCCCACCCCCCCGCCCCCCACCACAGTACTTGTGTGCTCAGAGTTAACAGTGCCCTTAGCAGGCAAAGGGAACGTTCTCATTTTTTTTAGTCACTGGGCTGCTATAGCAGAATACCATCCACTTGGTGGCTTAAACAACAAACATTTAGTTCTCACAGTTTTGGAGGCTGGAAAGTTCAAGATCAAGGTGCTGGCACCTTCAGGGTCTGGTGAGGGCCTACTTCCTCGTTCACAGACATTGTCTTCTCGTTGTTTCCCCAACTGGCATAAGGGATAAAGGAGCTCTCTGGGATCTCTTTTCTAAGGGCACTAATTCCATTCATGAGGGTTCTGCCCTCATGTCCTAATCACCTACCAAAGGCCACACCTCCTAATTCTGTCACATTGGGCATTAGGATTTAACATCTGAATTTTAGGGGGACAAAGCTATTCAATCCAAAGCATCCCCTCTGTATATTCTAGAACATAAAGGGGGAACATGAATATGATTGCTTGTTGTTCTCTGTTTCTAATACTCTGTCACCTGTTACCTACTTTTGTACTTGTCAACATTGGTGTGAGCCTGATACACTAACTTGTATAAATAGTCTTTAAATAATCTCTTTTGGGTGAAAATCATCCTACTTTTTTTGGAAGTAGAGGAGTGAGGAGTTTTGTTCTCTCTGAAAAATCTATAGAGAACCCATTTGTGTGTATTATATAGTAGTTCTTGTTACTTACTGAGCTATGAATTAACATTTATTGAGTACCCACTTTGTAAGGTATTGCCAGAGATGATTTACATATATTATTGCTTTTAATTCTTAACTAAACCTGAAATGGGTCTTCTTAGTTTCATTTACAAATAAAGAAACAGGCTCAGTTTTCCTATTTGAAAACCGCTTGTTTGAATTGCAAGTTCTCAAGACTTGCCCCTCTCTAAGGAGTTGCTGGGATAGCATCTCCCTACATATAAACATAAATTAGACTTGATTTGGACTGTTAAATTAGACTATGAACAGTTAACGATGAGAAGTGAAGATTTATTTACCTGCTGAACATACATAATGCTGCTCTTTGTCATTGTGGGTTTAGGATTATGATCATGATTCATCCATGCCCCATAGTTTTCATCCAACTGAGAAAACAAAGACAATGGAATAAAGCAAACAAAGATCAAATTATTAATAATTTGGTCAGACCAAATTGGAGATCCTAGATTAAGCTTACTGCTACAACTAGACTTCCTACTATCTTAGATTAAATTTAGATTTTGGGAGAAATCTAAACTTCTAGGGACAATCTAGAGTTCAAAGAAGACTCCCATAGACATCTTCTTTGTCACACAGTTTAGAGACTCATCACTGTGAAAAGAGATTGAGGGTTGTTGCTCAGACTTGCTTCTGAGAAGCATCATCTGAAGCATGACCCTGTTGGGCTTACCCTGCAAAAGGCAGCAGCAGGTGGAGCGTGCACCTCCCGACATGGGGGCTCGCCCAGAAACAGAGAGGAAGGGGCTGAGCCATATGTGCTTATTTTCCTGTCCCGAACTCAGGCATCATATCAAATATCACATCTCTCTTCCTTTAGGAAGAGTTAGAGAGGAGTGTTTTAGGTCAGTTTCCAGAAGAAATGGACTCCAAGATCCAGATTTGATTGTAGATATTTTACAGGGTGTTGTTCTCAGGGCAACAACTTTGTGGGATGAGAGAAGAACTGGGCAGGAGAAGTCTCACTATGATTAGGTTTAACTGAGCCTTAGTAGATTCTACAGGTTGCTCTGGAGATCAGATGGCCCTTTGTAATTGCCTTGCCTTAAGTTGAAGTGGATGGGCTTTTATATTCCTGCACTGACCAGTTATTGGATGGGTTTGCCCATGGTAAGGGTACATGGCATTAGGCAAGTGACTGTTCAGCTGAAGGCAATTTCCAACGCAAGAAACAACTGAAAGGCATGAGCTGCCAACAGTAGGGGAAGGAATGTCTAAACACGGAAGGGGTAGGGATCAATGACCCATCACAATATCCACTACATGAGGGCCAACAAAAGAGTAGCTCCTTGTCTATTTTTATGACTACTTATAAAGGAACAGAAGTTTCTGCCAAACTAAAGAAGGTAGGGTAATTGAGAAGAATGAGAGATGCGTTCCTGTCTACAGTCTATCCGACATTGACCTGACCATGCAGCCCAAAACGGTAGCTCAGCTCAGGACTCTGCATCAATGTTTGGTGGCTACTGAGCAGCCATGGGAAGAGCCTGCTGCGTTCAGGTGAGACAAGCATGAAATTTCTCCACATCCAAGTACTAGGCTACCAAAATGAAGGTCACTTTCACATTCCATTAGGAAATAGATAAATTAATGAAAGCATTTTGAGAGCAACTTGATAAAGGATGTGACATTCTCAGTAGGGGAAAGGTTTAATAATTTTAGGTACATTTTTATTTTGCAGACATCCATAAGGAAATCTGGAAGGTTGAACATGATACAAAGTTTAATGACCAAAGAAAATTTTAGAGTATCGTATATGGTGTAATCTTGGGGTCAGCAAAACTTTCCTGTAAAGGGACTGATAAAAATATTTAATGTTTTGCGATTTATGCCATCTCTGTCACCACTACTCCATTCTGCGTTTGTAGTGTAGAAACAGCCACAGAGGGAAAAAAAGAAAAAAATAAATTAATTAAATTGAGGATGGCTGTGTCCCCAAAAAAATTTATTGATAGACACTGAAATTTGAGTTTTGTATATTTTTCATGTGTCATGACTGCTGCTCTTTTTTATTTCCTTCTTTCTCAGTCATTTAAAAATATAAAACCCATGTTTCCATTCTTAGCTCGTGGGCTATATATACACAGACAATGGGCCTGATTTGGCTAATGGACTATAGTTTTCTGACCCCTAGTATTGTCCCATGTGTATGGTTTTTATTTATCTACACACACATACACACATGTGTGCACCCGCACTTCCTCAGTGAAAATCATTGGGAAATATATACCCCCAAGTTTTAATGAGTAATAATTATTACTCCTGATAATTAGTGGACCTCCTGAGCTTTGAAGACAGACTGTCTTATTTTATAAGCCCACTTCTGTCACTTACTAGCAGCAGGGCTTTGAGCAAATTACTTAACCCCCTGGTTACCTCAACTTACCTTTAAAAGATATCTCTGGGTTGTTTTGAGGATTAAATGAGTTAATGAGTAAAGCATTTACAAATGTGCCTTGCGCATAATAGGTATTCTATAAATTTTAGTTAATCAAAGGGAAGGTGGACAGACCCTCACTCTTTTTCACTTTTAAATTATTATTATTGAGCTGTATTTCCTATGTCATATACTACACCATTTTAAAATGTACAATTCAGTGGTTTTTAGTATGTTGATGATATTGTGCAACTATCCCCACTGTCTAATTCCAGAACATTTCTATCACGTCAACAATAAACTCTGTATCTCTTAGGAATCATAGCCACTTCCTCCCTCCCCCACCCCCTGTGACCTGGCAACCACTAATCTACTTTCTGCCTGTATGAATTTGGCTGCTTTGGACAGTTCATGTAAATGGAGTCACATATGTATCCTTTTGTGTCTGCCTTCCTTTACTTAGCCAGTGTTTTCAAGATTCATCCATACAGCATGTATCAGAATTTCATTATTTTTTAAGGGTGGATATATGCCATTGTATGGCTATGCATACTACATTCTACATTTTGTTTATTCATTAGTTGGTTTGTGTCTGTTTTTTTGGCTAATAATAATGTTACAGTGAACACTCATGTAAAAGTTTTATGTAAACGTATGTTTTCAATTCTCTTGGGTATATACACCTATATACCCAGGAGTAGAACTGTGGGCTTGAGAGAACCTCACTTTTTATTTTATATATTTCTGTATTTCTTGAAAGTTTTTCAAAGAACATTTACGATATCTGTAATTAATTTAAAAATTATTACAGAATCTAGTAACAGGGTAGAGTTCTGGGGATTTGTAGGCAAAATTCTTCCATAAGAGTGAAGTGAGTGAGATGGTCCATCTTTTCTGAAGGGCACAGGCTGGGGTGAGGAGAGTGAGGTGCCTCAGGCACAAAATCTAAAGAGATACTCATTCTCAGAGTAGTGCATGTAAATGCCTCCTTAAAATTTGCCCCCAGGGTGCCTCGCTCCCCTCACCCTTGTTCTGGCCCTACTTTGCTGTCATGCCTAGTTGGCTCTCACTTTTTGCTCCTTGTGTTGCATAGGTACTATATACAGATGGTCAGCATGTTGATACGATTATGGGGCACCTGTGTCTGCCCCCCTCCTGAAAATCCACATTTTTACAAAACCACTGTTATCCCAAATCCCACATTAGGCTTTCCCCTTTTCCTTTAGGGGTCTCAAAAAGGGATCCATGGAACAATAGTTTCAGCATGTGATAATAAGAGCTTAACTGAGGAAAGAAAAGGTCTATGGTGAAATGTATTTGTTAACATTGCCTACTACCTACCTCTTTTTGAGATCACACTTTAGCATGTAAATTCTTTAGTAAAGAAACATGTTAAATTTTAATAGGAGATTTTTCCACTCCGATTTTCTTACGGGCATGTTTTTGTTTTTAGCCTACTTTTTAACTTCTCATGAAATGTTCTCTGGGAAATGCTATTTATCTTGATTCCCCCTCCCATAATAAAAGCCACAGTTTTCAGCTTTTATCAGTAACTTTCACTGACATTAAGCTGCTGTAGAGAAGTGTAGGTTAGGAAGGGTAAGTGAGGCTGAAGATAAATACCTGGAAGGGTAAGATGAAGAAAGAAGGTTTTCGAAGGATATGGAAAACTAACTTCAGGAAGTTCAGAGCATTGTACTGGGACCCTTCATGTCCAGGAAGAAGAGAGTTAAATGGAGGTGTATTTGTGATTATGATACAACATATTATTAGATATGCATGTATGAATGTAAGAATTTGTGTCTGTATCATAATCAGGTTTTTTCGAGGTGACATTAAGCGAATTCTGAACTACTACTCATCTTTCAGTGGCTATAACCATACAATGCATATCACTGAAACCCTGTCATTCTTCCTTCCTATTATCGGCAATAATTTACCCCAAATAAGACACACAATGTTGTATACCCAACCAATTTGAATTATTCTTTTATTAAAATTTGTTGGGGTGACAATTGTTAGTAAAGTTATATAGGTTTTAGGTGTATAATTCTGTAATACATCATCTATATATCACATTGTGTGTTCACCACCCAGAGTCAGTTCTCTTTCCATCACCATATATTTGACCCTGTTTACCCTCATCTATCACTGTCTTTCCCCTCTTACCCTCTGGTAACCACTAAACTATTGTCTGTGCCTATGAGTTTTCGTTTTTTCATCTGTTTGTCTAGTTCCTTTGTTATTTTCAGTTTTATATACCACATATCAGTGAAATCATATGGTTCTTGACTCTTTCAGTCTGACTTATTTCTCTCAGCATAATAATCTCAAGATCCATCCATGTTGTCGCAAATGGTGTTTTTCATCTTTTCTTATAGCAGAATAGTATTCCATTGTGTATATACTGTGTTTCCCCAAAAATAAGACCTCAACAGACCGTCAGCTCTAATGCATCTTTTGGAGCAAAAATTGATGTAAGAACTGGTCTTATATAAGACCCAGTCTTATGTTATATGAGACCCAGTATTATATTATATTATATTATATTATATTATATTATATTATATTATACCCAGTCTTATATTATATTAAAATAAGACTGCGTCTTGTATTTTTGCTCCAAAAGACGAATTAGAGCTGATGGTCTGGCTAGGTCTTATTTTCAGGGAAACATGGTATACCGCATCTCTATCTAACCATCTATCGAGGGACACTTTGGTTGTTTCCTTGTCTTGGCCTTTAATTATCAGAGTAATGCAAATAGTAACCACAATGAGATATCACCTCACCCCAGTCAGAATGGCTATCATCAACAAGACAAATAGTAACAAGTGTTGGAGAGGCTGTGGAGAAAAAGGAACCCTCATACACTGTTGGTGGGAATGCAGACTGGTGCAGCCGTTATGGAAGGCAGTGTGGAGGTTCCTCAAAAAATTACAAATAGAATTACCATATGACCCAGCAATCCCTCTCCTGGGTATCTACCCAAAAAATCTGAAAACACTTATTTGTAAAGAATTATTTTTTTAAGTAAAGATGTGTTAATGAGGTCTTTTTACTGAAATACAGAGTTGACTTTATTTATAACTTCTTCTTCATCTACTGTATTTAAATTTACCATAGGAAAAGGAGTCATGCTTTGTGGTATGACTTCTTTTTTATAAACACAAGCTGCTCATGGTTTGAGATTGTTTTCATCTCTAGATCCACAGATTTATTTTTTTTAGGGTCCCTCATGTTATTTTAGCTACAATTTTTATATATATATATTTTTTACCTTGAATGATGTCACAATTACTCAATATAAAATGTACGTTAAAAATTTAGAGTTGAGGTACACATGCTCTTTATGCTATGATACATTTCGGTAGGTTAAAATTAAAAATCAAAACAGAAGAGCATTTTGTAATATATCATAGGTTAAGGAAATCTGGAGCTAAAAGGGGATTAACATGTTGAGATACCTTGTGGCTTGTCAAAGAAATTGTTCTGTGAACATTAGTTAAACATTTGCATAAATAGATTTGATGAGTGAGTGAATCATTATATGATTCTACCCCAAACAATGATTATAGCCAGGTATTAAACATTATCTTGTTTATCTCTCCCCAGTGACCATATCTTCAGATATCAAGTGAAATCAAGATTATGTATCATAGAATGGGACATTGATTCTTGCTAGACAGAGAAAAACAAAACTACAATAAAGACTAGACCTACAAATTACTTACTAAATGTAGGTTGCAAAAATTTTCATAAGTACAGGAAACTATGTTTCTAGTATTCTCTTAGGTGTTGAGGCATAAACTGAATTATTTCTGAAGGGACTTTCATACTAATGGGCTTGATTAACCTGTGAATAGAATTATTCCATTTAGAAATATGGAAAACATTTTTTGAGGACTTAAAGTTTGATAATAGATAGTGAGCATTGGGCACCAATGGGGAAGTTTGGAATACACAAGTATCCTTCTTACCTATTATTTTTTCTTCATAGTCACTTATGTTTGATAATATCATAAACGTAGATTCATCTTCAATGGTTTTTTGAATGGTTATGGTATAAAGCTTGTACACTACATTTAAAAAAAATTCTATCTTAATCTGAATCTTTCAATCTAAATAGTTTTTGAAAGTGCCTTCATTTGCAAGCTATGAAAATTATATTTTAATGAGATTTAAGTTGTGTTATTATTGCTTAAAATTGTTACATAGTGTTCACTTTGCAATAGATATATTAAACTGGTTCAATTGTTAAGATCCTGGTGGTCAGTCTTGCTCAAACCTATACAGATTTTTACATTACGGATAGCTTTTACATTGCTGTCCTTTAGTAGAAACATATACTCATACATCTTCGTGGTAGCAAATGCAGGGAATGAAAAAGCAAGGTGGAAAACAGCTATGCATTAGAGCCGCAAATGGACAGGCAGTAGCTCTCCATGATAGAGGGATGAACATCAAGTTACCACACACTTTTCTATCCAACCTATAAATTTGCCATCTTGCTAGATCACATCGCAAGACCCATGCCTTCTTGTAGCTGCTCTGGTGCTGACCAGCCTGGACACAAAAGACTGAGCTTGCACGAAAGTTCTCACAATAATCATGTTAAACTATTATAACATCCCCTTTTAGAATGTGAACTAATTTTTGAATTTCACTGAGGATAATTAAGAGGATTAAAATAATGTATATTCATATCCAATAACCTCTTGGAAATTATTTGCAAAAAGAGACTAAAAGAAACCAAGAGTAACCAACCTGAGATATTTGAATATTTACTCCATATTATAATTCTCCCATTCCAGGCTTTGCAATGAGAGAGAGATAAGGTCAATTTGGAGAGAAGTCATTGGAGAGTCACAGTAATAATTAACAGGATAGCATGATTTATAGAAAATATGAAAGCACTAAGGTACTTTTCACCCTAGAGAAGAGAGGACATCAAGGTAACGTATGTTGAAGGTGGTCAACTAAAGACACTCTCAATCCTTTCTACTTCCGTCCATCTCATGGAACATTTATTTCAGTTGTTAGAATTCTGAAGGTTATCAGGTCAGTCAGTATAGATTCATTGAAGTCTATCCTGACATTATTAATAACTTTTATAAATGATGAGAAAGTTAGGAAATGTTCTTTGGTGGGGTGTTATAAGATAGAAGAGGTATAGAAGTTTACTTCTAATGATTTTATTTCAGCAGATAGACAAATTAAATAGTATTTTTATAAAAGCCAGCCATAGGACTCCATTTTTTTAGTGGTAGTTACGCTGTGTAATAAAGTTGTGTAAGTTTCTGGATATTTATCTTCAGGTTATTATCTCGCTTAGAATAGTTAAAATGTCACAGGGCAATAGTTGCAGATTTAAAAAAAGTACTAGGCAAAATGTTTAAAAACTACTACTTTCTTTGGACTTTTTAAAAAGTGTGTTATGATTTGGTAGCAATAAAGACTTTAGCAGTTAACAACCAGTTGTTTCACACTTTCTGCAAAACTTTGTCTTATGTCACAAGCCTATTTTTTCACTGAGGGAAAAAAGAAAAAGAACACCAAAGGTGTGTTAAAATATTTATACACTCCTGAATGACATTAGTTGTATAGGGCACGTGTCCAGAATGACAATTTTGTGACCAGAAGGGTAATGGAAACCATCTTTGAGATGCATGCAATATGCCAGAGAGTGAGATCTGCATGAAAAGGACCTGGATGGTGAATCACAGAGAAAAGTGCATTCCAGAGCACTGCTGTCAGTGTTGAGTATCCCTGGCTGGATTCTGCAGGACCTTAATGAAATTCCAGTGCTACCCCAGAGCTCCGTCGATCTTGTCCAGGTTCTCTTCTGGGCCTTCATCCATAGAATGGTGCCATATGTCACAATGCCCAAAGCATGGGGAATTTCTCTTACAGATCCTCCTCGTAACTTACAGGACAAATTCAGGAACCTTCTGAGAGGAATCGACATGTTTTAGGATGCACTTGCTTAATAATATAAATAATCACATGCATGTGTGTGTGTGTGTGTGTATCAATTTGAATCCCTTTAAAATATAAAATACATCTTGGTTCAGGGAAAAAGCTATTTCTCATACATTGCTGGTAGAAAATTAAGAAGTTGTAAGCTTTTTAAATAAGGAAACTAGAAAATGTATGACAATTTTAAATACTCATAAACTTTGGCCCAGAATTCTTACTCCTATGAGTCTGTGCCACATAAATATCAGCAGAAGCATATGAGAATATATGTACAAAAATGTTTATTGTGACAATTTTCACAGTAGCAAAAAACTGGAATCAGCTGACATCAAAGGGGGTCTATGAGTGAGTTATGTTCTGTGTGGTATTGCTGACTGAAAAAAAAAGATGCAAAAGAGCATTTATATGCGCTTCTTATAAAAATGAATTACAAGAAGTGCTGTCTGAGTGTGTCTGTGCAGTGTGTGCGTGCACATATAATTCAATGAAAGCAGAGAAAACTCGTTTGTCAACATGTGTTTCCTTTTAGGGCTTCAGGTATTGGTCACTAATTGGAATTTAAGGAGGAGAGAGGGAGGAAAGTTTAGAAGACAAAAACCTATTAGTATGTATGTATGTATGTGCATACGTATATGTGTGAAGCAGAAAGAGGGAAAAAGGGAGGACAGAGAGATTGATTTTATTAATAATTTATTCCCACCTCCAAATCACTTGGGGGCTCATAAGAATGATGGTCAATATAGGGAAGTTTAATCTTTGCAGAGATGTAGAAATGTGTGTCCAGAGATGTATCTGGGAAAAGCAGAGGACCAAAATATAGATTCTGGGACCCATATCACCTCTTAGCTGCATTGTGTTGAACAAGTCTCATAACCTCTCAGCTCCTCCTCTTCCTTAGATGCAAAATGGAAATAATATATCGCACACTAACAAAACTGGGAGACTCCAATGAACTAATGTCCATACATGTGTTTTCTAGATGGTGATACATGGTGCAGAACTAAAGCTCTCATTATCCTCAACAAGTATGGTGCATTTCAAACAGAAAAAGAAATTCACACTAGAGATGCAAGGCAGCGTGAATAATTGAGATGCTGGCTTTAAATGCCTCTGCCACTTCCTGACTGTATCTAACTTAATTCATTTCTGTTTTCGAAGAACAGAAATTCCTGTATTGGCCATACAGTGAAAACTGGGTGCTTTTTATTGGGTGGGCAGACAATGGGAGAGGTGGAATAAAGAATAAAGGAAAGGATTTGAAGAAGCATCAGGATGTACAACTTCAAGGAATTTTAAAACATAGTTTTCTCTGTATAGAACACTCTGCCATGTGGAATGAGAGGGTACTAAATATATATATATATGCAGAAATTTTATATGCAGAACAAGGAAGTTAGACTATGCATGTAATTAAACTCACCCAAACTCCACTAATACATGCTAATTTTTAAAAGTTTTGAACTAAAAACTAATCCATTTTCCATTTGAGTATTATTTTTATAAACACATTTTTACAGATAGCTATATACATTGCGTAGCACCTCTTGCTTTCTGAAATGTTTTCTTCAAATTTGCAAGCAAAATTAGGCAATACCATCATCTTTTGATTGTTTCTTAAAGGAGTTGTCATCAACCAGCTGTGGTTAAGATTGGGGACTTTTTTAAAAGTAGAAACGTATGTGCTCGCCTGAGAGGGAAACTATAGAGATTGAAAAGAGCTCATGGGTAATTCTAGCATGGCTCTGAAAAAGAATCACTCAAATCATTAAGGCCTGTTTCAGAGATCATTGTCTTTTTTATCAGCAAATTATCTTTTTAGTAATGCCTTGCTATTTCTTGCATCACGTGTAAGGGTACGGCTAAAAAAACGCTCAAAAGAAGAACTCTGTTTTAGAACGTGTCCCCAGACAATTGTACATTAGCTTTCTAACAGGCTACAGAGATCGTATACAAAATTCTATATGGCTTGTGGAATTTACAGATTCTCTTTATTCTCTTTCAGGCTGCCTAACTCTTCTCTTATTGTTCTATTTATCAACAATATAAGGTTTCACAAACAGTTGTCTGTGGCCAGCATGTTCTGAATTCCTTGGCAAAAAGACGACCAAAAAAAGTCTTGCGAGAGACCGATGAGACGCAAAATATGCCGTTTTCATTTGGACACAGCCTAATACACTGGAAATTTATCTTCACAATTTTTGTCAACCACAGGCATGTGTTATAATACTTATTTTTGTGGCTGCTTTGTTTGAGCAGTGTCCGATGAGGCTCAGCATCCTCATAATCATTGAAGTTCTGTTTATGTTTCCTTGGATTCGACAGACTTTTCTGGAAAATGTCAGAGAGCAAGCTTGCGCTCACGTCACATATAAGTGAGGTGAAAAATTACTAATGTCAGTGTAGAACTGATGTATACGCAACATATCTCATCCTTACTGAATATTTTCCAATATGTTTTGATTTAATGGAGAGGGTGAGTACTTAAACCAAATGGGCATAAAAATTGATCTGTGTTTCTGCAGTTCTAAAGTAATTTATAAAATGTTTGTGTCTTAGAATAACCTGTACTCCCAGGTACAGTGTTTCCTGTGTCAGTGTTGTGTCCCTAATTATATTTTTGTGGGTAAGCAGTGGATCCAGATTAGCTCTTCTTCTGGTTGGATTATCTATTTTCTGGATCATAAAGCTGTCACTGCATAACCTAGAAACCTCTTTAAAGATGCATGTTTGGCTGCATTTGTTATCCAACAGATGTCTGGATAGTCAGAATCTCTCGAGAGTACTATAACTTGTGGTTTCAGTTACAATAAGTGATCCAAGCATTTTTTTGGATTTGCTCCTCTCCAGTTCGGGGAGAAAAATCTGTAGAAGAAATTACAGAGGGTGTTCCATTTCACTCTACACCACTCCCTTTTCCCTTTATTCTTTGTCTCTGTCTTCAAAGTTTCTTTATATCTGCTTTTGAAATCGAGGTCACTGAGTTGGTGAGCAGTGTCTGCATTCCATATTGCACCTCCTGGGCCCCCAGCTTCTCTCACCCAAGAGCTTATCACATTGACATTCACATTTTGAGTACAGTAAATGGCTGTCTTGATCAAAAACTACCTAAATCTGTGATTTATATTTTGCATTTGTCCACAAGGTCAGTTTAACAAATGACTGGTTCAGATTTGTAACTCCATACCCTGGTGCTTAAAGTACTTGCCAGTTTCCCTTCCAGCGGGGCATTTTAACTTGCACAAGTCTGAGGAAATGGATGTCGCTAAAAGCAAAGGCTGAAGATTCTGTGCCTGGGCGGTTCTGTGGTTTGAGAGGGAGGAAGGTTCTGAGACGGCAGACAGAGGAAGGTGGCTTGCCGTCTGGGTCTGGAAAAACAGCAGCCACAGGAAACACCTGGGCACTAAATGGCTTGTCACCTGCAGTGTTTGCCTCAGGTGTGCAGGTGCTGTGTTTCTTACAGTAACTTAGTAAATTGTGGTCTACTAGTAAGGTCAGGTTCAGTGGGTTTTACATTTCTATTCCTCTTTTGAATCTGAATTTAAAGATATTTTGACAAGTTCAGACAGTTTTCACCTCATTGTTTCTGACAGTACTACTACAAGGAGATTTTAAGTCAATTCTAAATGTGCCTCAAGGAAACATCTTCATACACAGAGAAAAAAAATCACACACACAAAAAACCGCTCTCTGCTAATAAATCATTATGCTGTCAGACTAAGGAATGTCTTACCATTGTTTTAGTGTGTAAGAGTTGTAATGATGTAGGATCATTGTAAAGCAGGTGTCACAATAAATTTACTCTTTGTTCTGGTTCAAGAATACATCTTATTTAGGATGATTTTAAATAGAATTATTGTCCAACATTTAAATACTAAGCATGGAGGTCCTTACTACTCATCAAACTGGCAAAAATATTTGTAATACATGAGAAAAAAAATGCTAATATACTTAATATACAAAAAGCAGTTAGAAATCAATGAACAAATTACTTTCTTAAAACCATAGAAAATTGGCCAAACACAGAGGATGAAATGCCATAATCACATTATGTTCAGCCTCACTAATACTGAAAGAAATGCAAATTGAAACAATTAGATACTTTTAATCTTCATAATAATAATAAATAGTAAACAAATATGAATACATTGGTACAAACTTCCTGAAACATTTAGCACCCACAATGAAATATGTACATGTAAATGTACATGAACGCTTGTAATCAGCAATTATACAAACATGTCAGGAATTTGTCTTATCTACCGAAATATTCACGTAAGTATCAAGTATGTTTGTACAATGTGAGTGTGTGTATCCAAATGATGTACATCTAGAGAGAACTGGGTAAATTTTGGTATAGTTTAGGTAAAACGAGGGTTGATCTACACACTGATGCAGAATAGTTTTCCGAGATAATATTGCTGGGGAAATAAGCATGTTGCAGCACGGTATCAATAATGGTATGAGTACATATGTACATCCAAGTGTACTCAGCAGCTTGTGTGATGACAGGGGATATTATGTAGAACTTTTACTTTCTAAATTCTCCATAACTTGGTTTTTAAACAAGAAATCTATGATGTTTTGAAATTTTAGAAAATGTTTTACAAAAAAATAAAGGGCGGTCTCTATGGTGGTCAAATATGATCTATCTTGATATGGGCCTGATATGAAATCATAGTTCACAAACTGGATCTCTCTAGCTCCCCACCCCCCCCCCACACACACACACACACTAGTGTTAAAGTGCTACCACCACGTAGATCTCATTTAGAAATTCTTAACTGGCATTTAAACTGATTGCCCCAGGGCGCAGACAAACAAATACAGTTGTATGATCATTACCAGTGATAATTTTATAAAGTAGGAGAAGATAACAAGACTGTCTCTAGCAGCATTTTGTGATCATTTCTCAATGTGACAGTGTTAGAGGTCAAGTTGTTGGTGAAGGTTGGATATTCAGATATAACATCCCCCACCGTGTTGAATTTATTTATATTTGTAATGAATATGACTTATCTTTATTAAAGTAGGGATGAAGCAGATGATTTTTTTTTAATGTAGGAATAAGCTACCAACTTTTTAGTTTGATAGTAAGCATTCTAATTCAAAAGGGTTTCTAGGCACTTCATTCTATGAAGTCAAAAGTTTATATTTATTCATTTAAGTGCTTTCTTTACTTTTAGGTCATAAAATATTCTACCCACTTTCAGGTTTTATGTTCCTCTCTTCTTATCAGTAGGATGGTCTCCAGTGTACGGTTACCACATTACCTTACTTTTTATCTCCAGCAATAAAAGTAATTGGAAGCATATTCAACTTACTTAAGAACTATAGCCAATGGTGTTGTCAAGTGATTAAGCTTCCTTAGAAGGAGGATGTGCTTTTCTGGTGGACATGACTCTTGACAATGAAACAGTCCCCAAAACTCAGGTGTGCCAGAGTGCAATTTTTTCAGTAACCCAATTTTTTATTTATTTCTTCCCATTGTCAGAAAACGTAACCTCATTGTTAATAAGTATTCTTAGCTCAACCCCATGATATCTCCATTGTGTTCAATTTAAAACATTTTCCCATTTTGAGATAAAACCTCTTCTCAGATTCTTCCCTCAGTTTCTCTCTGGGATTGTCTCTGTGCTACTGGAGTTAGTTACATCACAAAAATTGTGAATTAAGTTGTTGCCGTCTGATTGTTGGCCTTGTCATTTCCATCCTATCCTGGCCTTTGTTTCCAAGCATATACCTTCCCCCCAACTCTGCCTCTCCTGCATTCTCTGCACAGTGCTCCCCCTGTAATGACCTCTTTAATGCGAGTTCAGCTTCCTAGTGTTTGCGATCCCTCCAAGGTCCTTGAGTGGTGTGCCCCACGCCATTTCTTCTGCCATGGGGTACCTACATCATAGCTACTCAGGACATACTGGCAGGCCCACCAGAATTCTCTCTGAGCTAACTGTGTACCCTTCTTGGTGGGCTCATGGGAACTTTAAGATCTTTTCATAAGACACCTAGGAGTTGAGAGAAATTAGAGAGGGGGGGAATCTGCAGCCTTTTCATGTGTGGACACACTCTGCTGCAATCTCTACTTCCTCAATCCCAGAGCCTTTTGCAAAAGGTGAATCTGTGACTCTGTTGCCTCCCAGAAATCTCAACTAGAAAATGAGAAAATGAGTTATGGTGCCTTGTTATACGGACAGATTCTTCAAATTTATAGGGAAATCAAATTATGATTTTTTTTCCCTTGACCGAGACTTCTAATTATCCTAAATTTATTTTTTATGTTCATACTTCCTTTGTACTCTTCCTGGGTCTGTTGTTTTTTTGTTTTAGATTTCTGTTTGTTTGTTTTCCTTTTCTTTTGGTGGTCAGGTGGTAGTGGTGGTGAAATTGAAGGGGGGAACTGGGTCTGTGGGCTGACATTTCCATTTAGGTTTTCCTCTTAAATAAATCCCAGACTCTCAAACTCCAAAGCCAACGATGCGATGTCTTTGTTGTTGGTCCATTTGTGACAACCACCTCCTAAGCCAAATGGCTACCCTATGTCTTCAGTGTTCACACAGGGGAAGTTTGGGGGGCAGGGGATGGTTATGTATCAAAAACCCTATCAGTGGCATATGGCATATCCTATTATATGATCAAAGTACATAGTTCTCATCCAAAGTATAACAAACTACTGTATAATCATTTACTACGTCTTAGGAAAAACATTGAGGATGTATAGTTAAAAAAAAAAATCATGCAGAAAGCTATTTTGTTAATCTTTAATGTCAATTCTGTTAAATTAAGATGTTTCTAAACAGTGCAAAATAATATTAAAAATGCATTAACATTTCCTTGAATAGATTTTATGAAAGAATTTTGATTTGGGGAGTTAGGGAAGTATAGGCTAGTGACACAGCCTACAGCCTACATGGTCCATATAGGGAGAGGCATATACCTTGTGGTTAGGACCACTGACACTGTTATCAGACCACCTTGTTTTCCTAGCTCTGCCACTTGATAGTTGCATTAACTTCTCTTAGTCTCACTTGTAACATGGATATGATCATAGCATGGTTGGAGACATTGAGATAATTCATATAAAGCACTTAGCACAGTGCCTGGCATATTCAGCACTTCAGATGATGTTCACTAACATCATTTTTATGATTTTTATTTTCCTTTCTACTGCCAATCTCATGGACTAAACAATAAAACCAAAACGTAGTTTCTAATATCAAGAAGGTAAATATGGGTGATTTCAGGCAGCCAGTAGGGAGATTTCAGGATATGTTACAAACTTATTTCACATGGGTTTGAGTTAGGAAAATGAAAAGGCCAGAAAAACCTGAATGGGAACAAAATTATAGTAGTGGATTTTGTGTTCTGGTAAGAAAATTTAGGGAAATCTCAAATATATGCAGACTACATAAGGCTCATGGATTAATGATTTTGTCCCCTTTAACCCTTGTTGGGAAAACTAAATATACTGGGTGAGTCTTAAATATGATAATCTACCCTCATGAATTGTCACGCAAGAAAAATCATAGCCCTACTTCTCTGTTACAACTTACCAGTAGTACGGTCTTTTGAGTGAGGTTGTTCATTTTTCTTGTGCTTTACTGAGGCCTATTTTGAAATTTACAGGTATAAATACCTGGTAATTAAAGCAAAAAGAAGTTAAACCACAAGGACCGCATTAGCTATTTAATGCATTTCAGGCCCTAGATGAATTGATTTTTTAAAGGGTTGCATCAGAGTAATGCAAAGACTTGGGAAAATATTGAAGAGATGAAGTTATAATGAGAGAATGCCTTCTGTTTCCCTGGTTGGAAAATTTGGGGCTGTGTTAAGTAATCCAATTCTTGTCCACAGAAAAAGGCTAACATGATTTTGAAGGAATCATATGTCTTTGCAAAACAAAGTAGGAATTGCCTTTATTTTAGGGCGAAAAACACATTCAGACCACTTGATGATTCCAACACTATTCATGAGTGCCGTGCTGACATTCTATAGATTGATGGAGCCTTCAAGTGTGGAAATACTGAGTCATACAGAAGATGAGACGTTGTAATAATGAAAAAAATATTTACGCAGTCAGCAGATTGTCATTTAAGGTGGTTTCGATTATAAGAGTCACCCAACAGAGACAATGTTGGGTTGTAAATTATTCTAACCACACAGTCGTTTGAAGGCAAACTTTAAATCGGTGTACCCCAAACCCTTTTATTTATTCTTCCTCCCCCCTTCTCTTTATCCTCCTCCCTTTTTTTGAAAGGGGAAAGGAAAACTATTGACTCTGTATCTAAACATGATACTAGTACACATGAGGAAAAAAATGAAGGCAGACCTAATCTTTCTTTAGGAAAGTGTTGCTGTTTCCTAGTACACAAATGCTATAGGACATAGATAGTGATTTGTGGTTCTATGAGTTGCTTCTTTGTCTTCTATTTGTGTTCTCTCCCTTTATGTAGTTTTGTAGATTGTCTTAATGTCTCCCATCAACGGCTGACTAATTGTGTCTGTCTGTGATGTTACTCATTGTTTTATAAAATTATTTGACAAGTTGAAGGGACAAGAAATGAAATCAGTACAGCTGTTTTAGTAACAATTACAGTTTAAAACCATATTGGCTCATTTAACCATTCTATTTCTGACATCCAGCCCAGACTTACAACAGTTTTAGATCAAGGATTGAGAAGACAGCCTGTGATCCGAGCACCCCCACAAAGCAATCAGGCTGTGTTTCTCCCCACTTATTGAATAGCCTTACCTTCATGTTTTGGTATTTGGTGTCAAACCAACTTAAGAGCAGCCATTATTCTGAGTCTTTACTCTTACAAACAATTAGGCCTCAGAACAAAAATAAAGGAAACTGAAGAAAGTGACTTCAAGTGGGTGTAGGCTGAAGGAGTTATGCTAATTGCCCAGATGAGAAATTAGTCGATTGACTGAATATCTTAGAACCAAATCAGAGTCACATTTTTTATGTTTCTTCTTTGATAAACTTCTTCCTAATCATTTTATCTTTGAGTTTGAATTTACACATGATCACATATTTTCCCTTTTTCACTATTCTTTTAAATGTATCTATAATTTTTATTGCTATGAAGTATGGATTTTTTATAAGCCGTCTTAAATATTTTCTGGATGAAAATGTGATAAAAATAAGAAAATTTATAAATAGAATATAGTTTTGTACTATTAGCTATGAACCAACTATGTCTGTTTTACTAACAATACTAGAGTCAGTTTTTAACCACGATTTATAGCAATTCCACTATGGAATACATTTGAAAGTAACACCAGAATTTATTCACTACTTTAGCCCCAAAAGTATCATTTTTGTTGCTGAAAAGTGTTAACTGAAGTGCTGCCTGAATGTCCCAAAGATTGGTACATGGTTTTCCCACAGTATCCTTTTGAAATTAAAAATAAAAGTTAATTTAATTTTTATTTTATTTCACTTCTATTTTATTTTATTCACTCATACTCCAAGGAAATAAAACCCACAGTAACTATATTGTACTGTACAAATAACACTGCTCTAGTCTAGAGTTTTTGTAACCTACTGTGTTGGTTGGCATTTAGAAAATTGTGAGCTCAAGCACAGAATTTCCTTAGAGCTAAAGTGGTCCTTAGGCCATACCGCATAGTTGCCTTTCTGCTCCTTTTGGTTTCTATACCCAATGCATTGTAGATTATGCCCATTTTTTAAAGGTTGCGTGTATTAATGCTTTTCATTTTCCTCATTGTCACCTTTTCTAGGTCTACAGCATCAAGACAAGAGTAAGGAATCACCATGGTACTGAAACACAGTATTATCAAGTCAGGTTGGAGTGTGAATCCACAGGCCCACTGGGAAAAGATGCTGCCAGGGTTTTCCATTCTGCAGTGGGACACGGTAGACATGGAAGTACAAGAGGAAGTGTCAGCCAGCTGACTTGGGTTTGGAGCCTTTTCTTGAGAAAGCAGAGTGGGTCCTAGACATTGAAGAAAAGCATTTTTATTTGTTTGCTTTTTTTCCCCTCATCTGAGCCTTTGCCAACTGTGCAACTCTCTTTTTATTTTTGTCTTGCTTTTATCAATACATGGTTTAATTTTTGTTTCATTTTGATTTTTTTGAACCAACCACCTTGTCAGGAAAAGATGAACCACAGATGAAAATGCTCATTCTTTCAGGAATACAGTGTGTAGCTCTACGTGCATCTATTTTTGTAGAAATACAGAAAGTTTGATTTAGTATTGATGGGCTATTTTTGAGGGATGTATGTTTTTTAATATTGTAAACATTGTTAAGTTCTGTTTAAAGAACTTGCTCTCAGAGAAGCACTGGCAAAAATGTTTAAAATGCTTGTTTTTAAGATGTCTGTGATATGCTCTGTGCTTTCTAGGTTACCTCAAGTGTTTGATAGTTTCTCCTTTTTACAAAAATAGCACCATAGCTAAGCCAATATAGTATTGTGTCACATTATCTCAGAGAAGATTTAATTCCTTGCTAGTTTACTTAGCTTTGAGTTACATGTATAGCTTCAAAAGGAAGTTTTTAATGGCCACACTAAAGAAAGGATATTTCATTACTTTGATTTCTCCCAAAGAGGTTAAGAAAGTTTTTCATAAACTTTCAATCAGATGGAGAGTTTGCCTAGCACATGTAATTCTTTTTCTAGTCCATCCGACTTTGATAAATAGAACCAGAGTTTTATCAAACTCCTGAAAAAAAAATGCATTTAACCATGCTACCTTTGAGTTCCAGTGATTTATTTTCCTTGTTCCTAATTATTTGTTTATGGCCATTTTTAAGGTCATATTTCAGTGGACTTTTTTTTTTTTTTTTTCCTGGAGATAGTTTGAAGGGATAATATTTGGGCAGGTACTAGACACATCACAAAGACTTTAACTGAGTGGCTGTTTCTGATAATGTTACCTATCATTGTGAATTGAACCTAATATACTGTATATGTAATATTTTAAACACAGATTTTTGCAAGTCTTTTTTTTTTTGGTTTAAATCTGGTTTTAGTTGATTTAATTTTAAGAAAAAAATAGGGAAAATGAAGTTTAAATTTGGATTTATGCCACACTTACTGAAATTGGTTTAATAAATTGACAATTTATTATTTGAAATTTATTTTTGAAAACCCTGGATTCAACTTGACATGGCCCTCAGAATCTAAATCAGGTGAAGATGTAATTATCGTTAAAACCCTGCTAGGAAAAGATTAGGATGATGAAAGTAGCAGTTAAAGACATTTTAAGGACTTTTAATGCAAAGTCTGTTCTTTCAGCTGCTTCCAGAGATGGGTCATGTTAAAAAGTTAATGCTATATAGAAATTTTTATTTGGTAAAAACATTTCTACAATTTTCCCCATCCCTGTCCTCAGCCACATGAAATACAATGTTTAATGAAATACCACTTTCAATCGTAAATTGTATAAATCACATATGTGAATGTTACAGATATAAGAACGACACAACCTCTGCTTAGCTAGGCAGAGTTCTCACAGATAAATTTCAAATATTTCCCTTAACTCTATTTTACATACTAGTTTTCTTTCCTGATGCATCTCATGCGTTATACATCTATAACACTGTCTTACTGTGTTCTCATCACTTCTTACATTGCTTCTTCTTAACCAGACTCTCCTTAGCATAATACACACATTTTTACCTAATGTGAGATCCAAACTTAAAGTATCTTCCACTCACTAATGATATCAACTTGGATTTCTAGGGACTGGCTTGGTTAAATTATCTATATTTTGATTTACCATTTGATTTGATACAATTATTTGTAATTTGCCCAAATCTGTGGAGCACAGAGCTGAATGAGTCTATAAAATTGGTTTCATCTTGTGTCCTCCTGAGTTTTCAAAGTATTTGATAGTTCACATAGGATGACTCACTGAGGATTATTTATTTTTCTCCTATAACCTATTAACTTCCTTTGCGTTTTCTCTTAGAACGGTGGTGTACTCCATCCCATTCAGATAATTCAAATTGGACTTTCCCAATTTAGAGAAGAAAAGTATTCACTCTCTGCTCCTTTCCTTATTCTCTACCGAATTGAATTGAAAGAGAGCAGATGATTCGACAGCTTCACCCTGAAATGAGACTGTGCCCTGTGTGACTCTTGGCAACAATAAGATGAAATATTCCTTTGCTCTGGAGGCCCCCCAAAAGTTGGGGACCTGAATTCTGCTTTCCACAGGAAAGATTTGTAAGTGAGCTATTCTGCTGAGAACAAGCCCAGGTGTTGTTGGCGTATGGCAGGGATTAGATCCTTGATACGCAAGGAGTGTATCGAAATCTCAGTACAAAATGAATGAGTACGTGCTTCTCTGTAATGGTCTGGCATCCCCTTGTTATGATCATATTAATGTTACCACCAGAAGTTATAAAAGAGGATGAATTGTAATTTAGCATGATATTCTGAATTTACTTGAAATTTAAAATGCTAACACTCTCTGGGTCTGGTTTCCTCACATCAAAATGATGCTGTTGAACTTTGTTGGCTTTATAGTGGTACCTCAGTTTTCAAACGTAATCGGTTCTGGAAGTCTGTTCGAGTTCTGAAACATTTGAAAACCTAGGCACGGTTTCCCCATAGAAAATAATGCAAAATGGATTAATCCATTCCAGACTTTTAAAATCAACCCCTTAAACTTCAAATTAGCAAGAATTTTACTATCTAATCATACCATAGAGCTATACAATTTACAGCATTCATAAACCGAAATGTTCGTCAATGGAGGTGTTCGAAAACTGAGATACTACTGTATTGAGAACTCCCACCTCCCTCTCTAATTTCACTTGGAACCACTACACCTTTGGCTAATTTACAAATGAGACATTATCCAAGGTTTCTAAAGATCTGTGAGTTAAACCGTAGAAAATCATCTCATTTATTTGACATCTAATCTATGCTTCCTTCCAACACTAAACTACAATGAGCTAAGGAACAAGACAGATCTCAGCAGGTTATTGGGCCCTCATTGTTTATTTGAAAAAGAGTCTCTAAACTTTTTAAAAAACGTTTCTTCTTAAGAAGGTTAACCATCCCTTCTAACTTCCCCCAGTAATTTTTCGCCTTTCCCTTTCCTCTTAAAATTACTTACATAATTATTTTAAGCAAAAATGGCCAGGATTGCTCTAAATTTTGTAAATGACAACTAGTGGATTGCAAATAATTGAGGAATTAATTTTTTTAACTTTATAACAAACTTAAAAAAGCATTCTAGACTGGCATAAAGCATGCCGTGGAGGAGTTTGTTATTCATTATGCAACTAGTATTTGCCCATTCCTACTTTAAGACCTGTAGAACATGTGACAGAATCTATCTAGCTTTTACATTTGCTATCTGGTTTTATGTTACATTTGTACTTTAAGCTGGCAATCAGAAACTATTTTTCAAGAAACTGTATTTTATTCCTTACTGACTGTCCCTTTGTTAAATAATATTTGCCAAATTAAGTCAATGGGGCAGTGGCATTAAGTGATGGAAAAGAAAGTATGTATGTGTAGAGTTGTGACTGGGGGTTGACTAGAGAAGCAGAATGAATTAATGGAAAAAAAGCATTGGCTTGGGCATTAAGGCATTCTCCAAATTCTAGCTTAGCCACAATAAGATGTGTGTGATTTGGGGTTTTGTTTATTTATCTCCTGAATAAGTGGGATAATAATACCTAACTGGCCAGCTGTGAAGGTTGGAAATCATACATATGATCAATCGTCTGTCTCATAGTAGATGTTTAATAAGTGCTAGCTACCACACGTGTCTATCAGTTGAGTAAGTAGATCATAAAATTGAGCTCCCAAAATGTCCCTTCTCTTTACTCTCCATACCCATTTCTGTAGCAATCAAATAGATACATGACTGTGCTTTTCCGTAACAAATTATTGCAAGATAATTTTTGCCTTCTACTAGGTGTTGAAGATAAAATGTAAATTTATTAATTATCTCTCATATTTTAGTGTGCCATTTATGAAGGAAAATAAGTTAACCTCTTAGTGGTATGTAGGTCCAACTCTGAATTTTCTTACATATTCTAAAATTCTATTCATTCAGGACTGTATGGATTATTTTCTCCAATACTAAGGCAACAGTTTCATTAAATTACCAAAGTTTATATTTTTCGGTTATATTTTGGGCTTCCTTAGCACCTGGAATAAAAACATCTCTTTTGAAGTTATCCTTTTTTTTTTTACTTGCCTTGGAGGAAAAATTGCAAAATATGGTGGAAAAAAATCATCCGCATGAAAAGGGGAGGAAAAAAAACACACAACCCTTTACGATCTCAGTCAGCAGATTTACTCTACTTCAGAAAAAAAGAAACAACTCTATTGGAAGCAGATGTTGACACTGTGTCAGTTATTGAAGATGGAAAGAGTTTATTTGAACCGTTGCAGTTACAAAGGGGTATTGATGGCAGTTAGAATTCCTGTGATTGATCACCTTCGCAACAGACAGAAGGACAGCAGAAAGCAAAAACTGTTTGAGACCAAGATTGAAATCAGCCTGCCAGTTTTAATATGCTGGACCCTAAGGACACAGTTTTCGTTGTTGTTGTTGTTGTTTTTGTTTTGTTTTCTTTCATTCAGGATAAAAGAAACATCTTTCAGAAAATTTAAGGCTTGTTTGAGAAAGAAATTAAAATTCATTTCCTAAAGTCATGGCTCAAGAGCCCTTTAAATCTAGTATTAAAACTATTATTAAAGTTGTTTTAGAAAAATGAGGTTAAAGATTCAGTTCAATGATGTATGCTGAAGACGAATATGTAAACTACACAAAAGTGGATGACTCTGGTGATGGGGGTATGGGTGGGGCCTGCAAGGAAACTTCAGTCTCAATAGCTTCAAAATGTTAATTACCTTCGTAACTTGGTCATGAAGGTTTGTCACAGAACAGACTTTCAGAATTTTTCTGTAGTTTTTTTTTTTTTTTCCTTTTAGTACTTTCTGGGAATTTTGCCTTATACACTTTTCCAAATTATTCATTATTATTATTAAAATATCTTAATTTTCTCATTTCTTTTATTGTCCATTGTGCTTTTTGTTTAGTTGAAAAATATTTTTATAGTTTTGCATAACTGATCAAACTAGTTCTCTTGAAATTGCAAATTAATTGGATCCAATAAATTTATCAGAATCCCTCTTTAAAATTCAGAGAAATAATAAGTGTAATTTGCCAATTCCACTGTATAAGTAAACAATGACACCTTTTAGAAAAGGGCTGGTCACTATCAGTTAACTTCCTTTTTAACAGTGTCTGGACTACTAAATTTTGGCCTAAGAATAACTCTTTTAGAATACGAGATTCTTTAATTAGCTTTTTTCATTTATGCATAAGATGTGAACTTTTCTAGTAATATCTCTTTATACTAATAAAGATGTACATTTTTCCATGCTGTGGCTAAGACAAAAATTAATAATGATTATTTACATACTTGATTTAATTTCTTAGGATATTTACAATCTTAGATATAATATCTGATTTAAAAATACTATTCCATACATTTTTCTGGATATACAATATAGGGAAACGTTTCCATGTGAATTCATTGAGTCATTTTAAAGTGCATATATTGAAAGGAAAACATGGATTTAACTTGTTTTTATCATATAAATCTAGATAGGATGATATACTTTCATTAAAAAATATACACAGTATGGTGAATTTAATATTTGTCACTTGATTAGGTAAACTGAAAACTAATGATAGAAATACTATCTTGCAAATATTGAAATTCCAGATCTGTTAGTTTTATGAGTAATTTCATGCTATCTTAATTTTACATTTCCAGAAAGACAAATTAATTAATGTTGTCATTCTTGATTTATAAAAAATATATATAATTCATGAAACGTTTAGCTTTACAAGCTAATTATAAAATCATATGTTTTTTCTGTTTTTCTTGGGGTTGGGAAAGAGATGTTTTCGTATTTCTATTCACTTTTCAAATGCAGGTCTTATACCTATGTGTCGATGATATAAGATAATCAAGGATTTTGTAATAACAGATGTCATCTTCAATTTGTTCAATAAATAATTTAATGTGAAGTTAATGTTTATATTTAATGTAGCTTTTTGGTTTTGTCTGAATTTCTTGGCAGTTAACTAAAGCTCTGTTTTTTTCTTATTTAATTAAGCAACTTATAAATATCTTTGGAAATTAAAACATCATAGTATTAGTTTTTGTTTTGTTTAATGAGATTAATTTCGAGAGCCAAAGAATGGATATGTTACAGTGAAGAATGGATTATAAAGCAAGCATTTATAATGGAAGAGCAAGTGAAATGGGCTATATTAATTACATAACGACAGAAAGCTTATGAACTTTTTTAATACAATGCTTTAAAATTATCAATTCACTCTTTGGGAGAAGTGTATTTTGTTTTGTTTTTACATTTGTTGATACAGAACTTGGTATAAGTAGTATGGAAAAACAAACACAACTTTCCTAACAATTCATTGACATTGAAGAAGTACACCTAGAAAAAAGTCCAAGACCTTATATTTTTAAAGGAAGCTGGAGTTTCCCTACATGAGTCTAATGTTTTATTAAATAAAATCTTCATTGTGAAAGCGCAAAGCCTGGAAATCAGTAGACCCTCCAGCATTACAGGTAAAATAATTTGGCACAGACTTCTGAACAGGCTGCCATATTTAGACTAGACTACTGTTACGGGTTTTCTATGGATGCTGTAAACAATGACCACAAATTCAGTGGCTTAAAACAACATAAATTTATCTTAGGGCTCTGTAGGTCAAACATTCGGCCCTGGTCTCAGTGGGCTAAAATCAAAGTGCCGGCTGCATTCATTTTGGATACTCTGAGGGAGACTTTGTTTCCTTGCTGTTTTCAGGGTCTAGAGTTCTTTGAATGTCCTCCTTTTTCCATCTTCAAAGCCCGTAACCGCTGGTCAAGTCTTTCTCACATGGCATCACTCTGACCCTCTTTTGCCTTCCTTTTACATGTTTGAGGACCTTTGTAATTATATTGGCTCTACCTGGATAATCCAAGATAATCTCCCCATCTCAAGGTCTTTAAATGATTGCATCTGTAAAATCCTTAAATGTTAGGTAACATATTCACAAATTCTGAGGATTAAGATGTGGACATTTAGCGGGGGAGCCATTCTACCTACCACAATTACTATTAGATTTCAATTATTTTTTTATCAGTTTTGTAATCTAGGAGGATTTACTATGTCACTGGAACTAGCAAGGCTTGTTCCATGTTTGCCGTGCTCATTTGTGTAGGATTCATTTTCATTCACTTAAATAACTGCATATGAAGGAAATTCTTGTTGCTATTTCAAACATTTCACGTGGTTATTGTAGTGCCTTGGGATCCAAAGGGTTATATGGTATTTATTTCAGACAGGCACTTGGGGGTGGAGAGCAGGACATCTGGTGCAGATTCTTCCTAGCTGAAGTGTGTTTTCTTTGGGGACAATCACTACCATTTAATTGTTTTGCTTCCTTTTTTGGGAACATATGCCCATCCTGTGATGTTCTAAGTCTCCAAGCATCTCATTTGACCTGCTTATCCACATTTAACTAAATATCTATATATGACCACAGTGACGTGGTAAAGCTTTTACATTTCTGTCTAGGTTGAATCATTACATCTGTTATCAGTTAAGCTGTGGAAAAACTGTTACGGAATGCAAACATGTTTTGATACATTCATTTAATGTGTAAAGTAGGTACCGATACTCTAAAATGCGGTTGATCAATAAATGAGCTAGACTTGATTAAAAACAACACACAAGCACAACTGTTTTACTTTCCATACCAAGTTTGGCTGTGGCTGAATGAAGAACACCGGCGCTGATCTTCACTTTGCACTTGTACAAGAGACTATTTGCAGGGAGCCAAATATAGCAGCAGAGGATTTAATATCTTGCCAAAAAATACAAAATCTGTTCCCCTTTAAGCACGACACTCTATCCTTTTCTTGTGGATCTTGCTAAAAGGGAAATATAGTTTTAAACAACCCCATTCTGCTGGAAGTTTCTTAATCTTTAACAAATGGGCTGTGTGTGGTTTTGTGGTGTTTTATGTTTCCAAAGGAAAATGGCTATATGAGAAATCTATCCAGTGTTACCATTTTTTCTTACAAAAAAAAACTTCTAAATCAAAAATGAGAACCAACAGCAACAAGGAAAATCACACTTTGGTGTCTTCAGGACTAACGAGGATCACTGAGTGATGATTTGTGTTTCATTTTGTATTGAGTCAAAAATAATTTTAAAAATTGGCTTCAACCAACCAGGTGCTTTCTTTGCCTTAGAACATGGGTGTTTTGCTCTGTATGTTGTCTGATAGGTAGCTGGAGTAATCCAGATTTCTCCAAAATGTGGGTAATGACAGTGACTCTTCTGGTCGACTTATGATGTATATACAAAAATTTTAAAACAGTTTTGTAAACATCACCAAGAAAATAAGCTTTCCACAGTAACAGCTTTACCAGACATCTCCGTGTGGGATTTTCAAACAAACACAAGGCTGTTTGGAAATACTTGGTATATGTAAATATGCAAAATATGCTGAACAGTGCTAACAGCTGTAGGGTGTACACTCTCATCCTTGAGCAGAATATTTTGGTGGCAGTGGTGGTGATTTTTTCCATCTTTGCTTGTCACCGCCCCCCCTTGTCTCCACCCACTCCCCCATCCACAATCTCCTCCAAAAGCACATACTTCACACCCTTCCCCCCTATTTCCACACTGCCTCAAAGAGAATCATTTCAGTAGATTCCCACTGGAAAAGGTGGGTGGTGCCTTGAAGGAATGTGTGAGTTACACAATGTTGTAAAGGCTGAGCTCTGGGAAACTTGCTTGCACTTGCTCTGACACCAGCCTCGCACACAGCCCAGACACTCCACAGGCCAGATTCCATTAAGGCTTGTCATTGCAGGGGAGCGAGAGTCTAGTTGAAAGTGGCCTCCTGCCATGATGCTCCCAGAGATCACAAAGTAATCATTTTAAGTGTGTGCTATCAGGGTCTGTAACATCAAGACACTCATTCATTTATGAAAATAAGCATACGCCTTTCTGCCTGGAGCCAAAAAGGAAGGGAGGACCCAAGAGAGAAATGAAAGTCTCTTCTCACAGGATTTTGACAGATTGAAGGTTTGGAGAAGAGAAGGTAGCAAATGTGGAGAGAGAAACCCTGAGTCCTCAGACCAGTTTCTCTGGTTATTTGTTGATACCATTCGGCCCCATATTTCCTCAGTTTCCTTATCTGTCAGGTGAAGATGAAATGAAATAAGAAATGTAAACTCTTTTGAGAAAACTGAAAATACTACATAGCTACAAAGAGATAGGAGCTGGTATTTATTAAGTCTTCTACATACTATGAACATTAAGTGAACTTATCTCAAAGAATTCTCACCAATAGCAATATGTAGATATCAGGGCATTATTTGGGAGGCTGTTAGCAATATATTAAAAAAAAAACAAATGGAGATTTGAATTTTAATGATGCTACGTAGAAGCTGTACATCTTTAGACAATTTCCTTAACCTCTTTAAATCTCAGTGTGTTCATCTATAAAATGAAGTAACTATTTCATTTAGTAACTATTCCAATATTTAAAAGTAACTGTTTCATAGAGTTGTTATGGAGATTAAAGTATGTCAATCATTTATCACTAAATACTACGGATTTTCTTTTAATCTTATTTTTTTAGTAATTTTAGAGAATTGAGGAAATCATCAGTTAAGCACTTGCCCGAGGATATTCGGCTTACAAGTGACAGAGTTAGGATTCAAACTCAGATTTAACCAAAAAAAGAATCTGAGAGCACCACACTGGCCCCTCCTCCACTGTAAGTTTTTGCTATTGTCCATCTGAACTTCTCTGCTCTGAGCATATTTTAATAATCTCTTAGCCAACTGGAATAAAAGAGACAGTAGGGGGAACTGACAATGACCAGAAAGAGGAGGGTGCTTTAGAAGGATGAGCAACAGTAATGTCGCTTATATGAGCCAAAAGAGTTATGATAGATTTTGCAATTGCAGAATAATTTTTGTAACTTGGGGATACAAAATAAATTCATTCAACATATCCTTCTGGTCTGAAGGGTTATGGTTATTTTTCTACTCAGGTCAACCTCAAATCTCATTAAAATAATGAATAATGGGTTGGAAGAATTGTAACTTTTTGTGTTGACATCTTGTTTTTTACCTGAAAATGTCAACACCCTAATATCTTTAGGGATGAGTTTGTGTTTTGTCTGCTAAAAAACAAACAAACAAACAAAATCAAAATTACACTTTAATCCTTTTTTTTTTATAATTAAGGTAATATGTATGTAGAATCCTCATTTCTCACACCCTGAGTGTGTGTTGGGGGAGGAGTAAAAGTGATAGAACAAATCATTTAAAAACACACAATATCTTAACTTTCAGCTTCTCTGTCAGAAAGCTAAGACATTACAGAATTTGGTTTTAATCTTCTTACCCTCTATTTGTCAGTTGTTTAATGTGGGAAAAATTACTCTTCCCTGCTATACTACTATTACTATATATATATATGTATATGTATATGTATATGTATATGTATATGTATATGTATATGTATATACATACATATATATATACATATATGTATATATATATGCAGACACACACCCACATACACATATGAGTGTGTGTGTGTATGTGTATGTGTGTGTGTAGTAATACCTACATTATAAAGTAGATATATGGGTTACGTGATATAATGTATAAATGCCTGTTAAATGCTGGACTTCCTAGGATGCTTAGGATTTCACATATCAATTACTAATGACCCCAGTTTATTAGGCACCCGCCACAAGAAACTTCACAAAAGTTGCCTCATTAAATCCTCAGCACAACTTTCCAAGGTGGGTGTTTTTCTATTCCCACATTCAGATGAGAAAAGTGAGTTGTAGAGATTTTAATTAATGTGCCCAAAGCAGAATCAAGAATGAATGCTCAGTCTGTGTAAATTCAAAGCTAATTTTTTTCCCTCTATGCCAAGTTGCCTCTCAATCTACTACACAATTAATATTGAGTAACTACTGTTCGCTCACATTTACATATAAAACATATGTAAGCAAGAGTATAAAGTCCTACTCTGGGTGATTGGATGCTCGGCATCTAAACTTCTTATAACACAACTGAGCTGTGCTCCCTGAACTAAATTACTGGTCAGCTAATTTCATGACTGAGATATCATGATGAGTAATGGGAAAATCTAGTCCAATGTCTGCATCACAAATCACATTATGATAAATTTGTGGAAGAGAGAGATAAACCCCATTTTCTTCTTCCCCCAAATTCCATGAAAATAAAGCAGAAGAAATCTCTCTGTTCCCAGAACTTAATGTGTGTGTATAACATATTTTTTTTCTTTCTCCATTTAGTTTTCCTATACGGTCAACTCTATAGCCTAACAGTACTAATACAAGTAAAATAAAGTCGTGATTTTAATCCCTAGGGTCTATGGTCTTGAGTTCATATGGACGTTAAATCCTTTCCTTTGACAGTTGACATTGGTTATAGTGTCTGTACTGATTATTTGAAATAAGCCAAAACTGATCTCTTAATTAGGCAGTGCACATTCATAAAAACAAGTCTTAGAAATGTCAGCTTGTTCAAAGAAATATTCTTACATGCAACACTGCTCCGTGTCCTCTGCTGTATGTCTGGGCTTGTGAGGCCTCTAGACTTGTCTCTTTCTTGGCCCCATCATGATCCCTTTAGACTTGTCAACAGAAATCAACTTTTCTGATGTTGATCTTTTTATTGCATTTCCCAGAAGAGAAATGTTTTTTTGTTTGTTTTTTGTTTTGTTTTGTTTCTTTCTTTCTTTTTTTTTTTTTTTACCTGTTTTGACTTATTCGGTTGCTCATAATAGGTCTTTTCCGTCCCAGTCCTGCTGAACTCTGGCTCCTGGAATGAACCAGGATCGGGCTGTCCAGAAGCCTGAAAGGATTCACTTGAGAAAGGTAATCACCCAGGGGTTGATCTAGGATTTGTGGGGCCTAAAAGACTTTCAAAAGTTGGGGAAAGGAGAGCTTCTTAAGAAGAAAAAGAATACAAAATGAATACTAAATTATGCATGAAAGGCAAGATTTATTTAGAATGAGAAATCACAACTAACAAATTTGGGAAAGCTGATGGACACCATAAACATGAAATCCAAAAAGTCTTATAACTTTGTATTGACTACCTGCCTAAGACACTTATAGGATATAACACACTACTCTTTCAACAACTAGCTTTTATCTTCATATTTCAAACGCGTTTCTTTTTTCTTATCCTCTGTGTTTGGTGGTACAACACTCATAAGACCTGTTCAGAGAGTAATAGGCTCTTAGCCCCTTTGGAATCAGCACAGTGAGGAGTTGAAATATTCCCAGATGCCATTCGTACACTAGGACATGATTATTTAATTACACCTAGAAGTGTTTGAGAATGGTATGAATCAAAGTAGACATATCTGCCAACTCAATTTTCCCTTAGCTTGATCCCCACAACGGCACAAGGGGAAAGTGTGATGGAGAGGATATCTGAATGGTAGTGTTCCTAAATGATTGTAGTTCAATAGCTTATTTTTGGGAAAAAATTGCTGGAACGTATGTCGACGTGAATGCTAGGATCCATCCCTAGGCTTTGGAAAGGGCTTGTGCAAATAAGGGGCCCTGAAGCTTTAGTCTCATCAGCTCAGGGCAAATCTGCCTATTCACTTGCCACTTAAACACATCCTGCACGGTAAAAATGGAAGCCCTACCTTCAAGAGCATTGGTGTGTGGCCTTGCATTTTTAATTTCCTAGTTCCTACCTGTTGCAGTACATTAAACTACAATTTCAAAGATGATAAGAAAATTCCATACTGAGTAGCCAAGATTTCAAAAGGCTTCAGGTTGAGAAAGAGAGAGAGAGAGAGGGAGGAAGGGAGGGAGGGAGGGAGGGAGGGAGGGAGAGAGAGAGAGAGAGAGAGAGAGAGAGAGAGAGAGAGAGAGAGAGAGAGAGAGAGAAGGCAAAGTCGAGCACATTTAGAAGGAATTCAACATGGACAAACAAGGAAAAAACAGTTTGTAAGATGACTCTGAACTGAAGAATTTATGTGCAAATAACCTGAAGCTGAGAACAGTGAGGAATGAGTTACCCCCTGGACAAAACAGTCTTGTTTTTCTTAATAAAAAAAAAAAAAAAAAAAAAAAGAGAGAGAAGAAGAAGGAATAGATTTTTGCAACTATTTATGACCACAAACCAGAACTATATCACATGAATGAAGTCTTACTGTACAAATGAAGCATTCCTGACAGAATACTTTCTTAGATTATCTGGAAAAAAAATGGATTCCTGACCTAGTTCTTTCATTAACAACCTGCATGCTTCTGGGGGGAAAAAATCATTAAATTTCCTTGGTGTGTTTTCTCATCTATAAAATTGGGACTATAAATCTAGATAATCTCTACGGCTTTTTCTAGTTCTAAATGTTCTGTGATTCTACATGTATTTTCTTTAAATATAATACTATAACCTATTTAGACATCAGAATTCATAATTTCCTGGAGCTACAACACTTTGGAAAGAATAACCTAATTGGAAAAGATTATTTGACAACTTCAGATGTCAGTGGCAGTCTGAGCTATAAAAATTCAATAATGACAATGCTGTACAGAGTGGAACAAAGAAAAATTCCAAAGACTCTCTTTGCAACAAATGCCATTGGTATTTATGTAATCTGAAGAAGAAAAAAAAAAAGACACATGATTCCCACAGGAATTTGAAACCCTGGAATTTGTATTTTTAACATGGCTTATCCCTCACGGAGCCAATATTCAAACCTGTGTATAATTTAGACTTTTTGCTCATCCCATGTGTTCCATGTGCTGGTTTGAATTACTCAGTGGTGGAAAATAGAAATGTAGGGAAAGAAAAAGAAAACTTACAGTGTTTCTATTACTAATTATGTCAAACACTGTAGACAAAGTTAGAGATGTATCATCAAAGACATGAAAGCCTGCCCCCTACTCACTTAACTCTGCATGGTTTTAAAAATAAAATCCTTGTGATTTGTCCAGCTTAATTTTAACAACACATATTGGCTTCTATGACTTCCACTGGGAAACTAATAATTGAATAAATTTCAATGTCAGTGAACATTTGTTGATATTTAATTTCCTTGTGTCCGAATTTCATGTAATTACCCACAGTCATTCGCACTCTCATGAGGAAGAACCAAGAACCAATTACCACGCTAATCTGACAGCATTTACCACCTTCTCATAATGCCATCTCACGTATTGAATAAAATAGTTAAATAGATACAGTCCCTGTGCTCTAAAAGCATCATTCTCTATCTCCTCGGTCTGGCTGTACCTCGTATTTGGCTTTCTATCATGTTTTGTCAAATTAATCTTATTTCCTTAATTTCTCATAAGTAAATGTCTGTTTCTCCTCAATTTCTTCCTCCTAATAAATGCCCTAATGCATACTTTTCAGTTCTAATGCTCCTAATAGCTTTATTGTAGGTCAATTTTGCACATGGAGCCTGATGCCCTCCTCACTGGGCAGTAATAGTTGTTTAATGAGGCCAGAATAGTCCACCCCAGGTGGGGGGAAGAATAGTTTCTTATTCTGAGAAGGGCAACCACATTTGTTTCTTTGCAGGCCTGGGGACTGTTTGCTCTCAGATCTCTTCCTGTCACTCCCAATGTTACACTCAGTGTCGTAGGAAGATTAACCCTAAGCACTGGCAGGAGATCAGTGTGTGAGACCAGGCGGTAAAGAGAAGCCAAGATATTTCTTCTTCTCTCACTCTACTTGGATCACATCTCTGGCAACAGCTGTCTCCAGCGGTGGCTGCAGTGCCTGCCTGCCACACTCCCAGATCCTGCCAGGTACCCTTGGCCTCTGGCTCCCTTAATACAGTTTTCCTTTTTGCTTTGATGATTGGGAGTGACTTCCTGATGTTGCTGATGTCTGGTTTGCTTCACCATCTCCTTAGCTCTTCCATCACTGTGTAACCAGTTTCCTGCCCTGAACTTGCTATTTTAGGTACTCAGAGTAGTTTCTGTTTACCTGGTGCGAAAGTGATAGATACACTTTTGCCGATAAGGAACGGTCCAAGGAAACAAATCCTCAAGAAAGGGTTTGTAGAGTTGTTCACATGTTATAGCATGAGTGTAGGAATGACCACCTTGTAGGCCCAAAGGGGAACTTTAGTAATCCATGGTGTGCAGAGACGTCACAACCACCTATAGTATCAGGGCTCTAAGAAACTAAGTGACCTGCCGAACTTGGCCACTGCAGCAGTGACAACGGTTACAAGTATGGTAGAGTCTGAGAAGTATGTGAGGCAGCACTGAAGGACGTGAAAAAAACAACAAAAAAATTTGACTCAAGATTTCGATCTCTTAGCTCAAACATAGGTAGAAAAACAGCTTCATGAAAGCTCTAAATAAAATTTTTAAATTCATTGTAGAAATAGGGTAGACATGGCTGAAGATCAGAACTAAAGTCTCATGGCATGGTTTGGAGAATCATATGCAGATTGGTCAGGCAATTTTGCCAAGTTTCTTAGTGAGAAAGGGATGATTGCCTTAGACATGAACAAAAACATTTGGGTGTTCTCAGAAGAAGCAGGAAACCCTGGGTCCCTATAAATTAAATGAATCCCAAAATTCATTCACCAGTTACAACAATCCCCTCCCTCTCTCTGAGAAAGCTCGTTCTTTTTCATGCTCTACCCATTTTATTCCTCATTACCTCTAGACACAAAACCAGAGTCAGATTCCAATAAGACCCAAGGGAGAACCACTAGTTATTTTGGGAGACAACAGCCTACATGTCACTGGGATTGCAAGAACTTGCTCCTATTTACCATTTAGAACTTGAGAATCATGGATGTCCTAAGTATGTTAGACTGAGGAGATGGAATAGAAAGCTATGGGTGTTATCTGTTGGATATAGGATTTGATGTACTAAGTTGATTGGCTGCAAATGGCTCTAACAGTTTGCTTGGTGGACTGACTGAAGCATAGATATCACAAAGGGCTACGTTTAAAAAGGTCAGGATGTCAGAATTTCCCTGTAATTGTTTAGAGCAAGGAATTCAACAGACTTACAAATTTGGTAATGTTAGAATAAAATTATTATGTGCAATTTGCTTTTTCTCCCTCTTCCAATGCTGCCTGAAAGTCATAGAAACCCTCCCGTCTCTGGGGTTTGGGAAATGTGTTATGAGGGAAGAGGCAGAATCCTCGAAAACTTGGTGTTGGCGGTCATTTGTAGATTGGGGGATGATGGTGGTGGGAGTTGCCACCCTTGATGTAGTTAGTATATATGACTTTAATGAAAATTGTGGGATCCCAGGGTGACAGAGGCCAGATGTCAGCGCTTAACCATCAGTGATAAGGATGTCTCAATTGCCATAACTGCTGTAAAGATGAGCCACCCTTTGGAGTGTTTTAATCTAGGGTTTGGGACAGGGCTAATTGGTTACAGGGTCCTAGGAACAAAATAAACAATCATAAAATATTACTTAACCTATATTACAGGAAATAAATTCAGTCTGGGGAGAAGTAATGGTGTCTGAGTCAGTGCCATAAGAAGTCATGGCCTCTCATCCAGTTCCTTCACCCAAGCTAGTCCATAAACCGGAACCTCCTGACTGAAGTGGCGACTGGGCCACCTTGAGGAAGGCCCTACAACACTGTCATGTGGACAGACTGTAAATCCTCCTCCAAGCATGCCCTGGGGGAGAGGGGTGTATGGCCATCTTGCCTGCGACTGTGCACTGAAGAAAGGGAAAATCCAGACATTGGCTCTGAGTTGACATTAATCTGAAATGCCATTATTGCCCACTAATGTTTATGGAAACTGGCGGGTGAATGGAGTTTTGGCCCAAGTCTATCTCAAAGTGGGTCTAATGGATCCACAGATTCATCCTTTGGTTATTTTCCCAGTTCCTGATTACATATTTGTGTAAAGTAAATTAAGAAACTGACAGAATCCCTGCATTGACCATTATGATAAGAAGGGCCCTATGTTAGCCCTTCCTTGGTGCAATGAAATAGTAAACCAAAAGCAAAATCTCCGTTCCGGAGGATTAAGGATGAAGGAATAGTGCTTTCCAGGACCTCCACAGTTAACTCAAAAAACAAGAGAATGCTTATAGACCATTCTGAATTTAATCAGGTGGTCACTGCTATTGTAACCACTGTTCCAATTTGTATCCTGAGTACACTAAATCAAAGCAGGCTTTGGAATTTAGCGGACAGTTAATAATCTGGCTAGCAAAATGTTTTGTTTTGTTTTGTTTTTCTTCTTTTCCTTCTCCATAATAATTTGAAAGCATGACAAGAAACAGCTCATTTTCACTTGTCAGACACAGTGGTATATTGTATGTATATTGTATGAGGTGTGAACACCACCGTGTCTTAGGGCTGTGCCACCTTCCCTACTGTTATAACAGTGAGACCTCATGACCTTGATCAGAATGTTTCTAAGAGCATCCCACTGGTCCACGTGATTGTTGCTGACTGAATCTGGTGGGGAGGGGAGTAGGAAGAATATCCTAAATGCCCAAGAAGTCATTTGTGTGTAAGGAGTCAGAGATAAAACAAAAGTCCTGGATTCTGCCCTGTCCGTGGGGTTTCTTAGGGTGTGTTGGAATATTCTCTCTTGCAACTTGAGCCATGTATATCACAGAAGGAGAAACAACTCCTGGGGAACAAAATGTGTTTTTATACAAATAGACATATTTCAGAAATGGATTTGCCTTATCTGTTCACCTCGATTCTTCCTTTAGCACTGCTACCTATGCAATCACAGAATGCCTTACTCACAGACATGGTATCACACACCACATTGCTTCTAGCCGACAAACCCATTTCACAGCCAGAGAGGAGGACAATGAGTCTATCGAATTTACTTAACTCATGCACCAGCTGATATGGCGGAATAGTGGAATGGGTGAAGATTCAGTTTTGAGGCCACCCAGGACACGGCAGCCTCCAAGGTTGGTTTAGCAGTCTTACAAATTTTGCTGAACTTGCTTTGAAATAGTGACTAATATATGGTGATCCTTTCCATAGTCAGAATACACTGATCCGAGACCAAAGTCAAGGAAGTGGGAGTGACCCTTCTCATTACTATATCTACAGACCTAATTACAACAAGTCTAGATGGCCCTAGAAGCTCATTTTTTTCTCCCCTTTTGGTATCTTGGAAGGTAGATGGCTCAGTTGTACTAAAGTCATACAGAGAAACAAGGTGGCCTTTAACTGACGTCTGCATTCCTGGCGTGAAGACTTCCCAAGGACACTCAGTATGTAGAACTGGGTGATTTTTATGCATCCTCCGTAACATTGAACCTGGGCCCACAGATAACCTTGATATATTTCTGAATTTTTACTGAAACTAGAAGTTTCCTATCTCTTCTTAGGTTAAATAATCAATCTGTAATGCAGTGTGGGCTTGAGGCTTAGTTGATGTCTTGGAGAGTTCTCAGTCACTCTTGCAGCCGTCTATCCTAGCATGTCCCCTTTGGTGGAACAGTGGCCAGGCTGCATTGAGATCATCTCTACCTTACCTGACCTGTGAAATAATGACAGTTCAGGAGGCCGTGTGTGCTGTACTACTTCTCTATTGTCAGTTATTTGCCAATAAACACTACATATGTATATTTTCCTGATCAACCCTCTGTATACACCAACCCTCTGTATAATACCACATGTGTTGCTCATAGTATGTGTTTGGGGTTCCTCGCAACAAACCACCCACTGTGCAAATTTTTGCTTTAACTTTCTGCAAACTTGAGCACAGCTTCACTAGAGATCTTAGTTCCTAATGAAGGAACTAAGGTTTAACCAGGGGATACAATTGTTTTATCAAATTGGGAGTAAATTAGCACGTGGTTATTTTGAGCTTCTCTTGCCCTTGAACCATCAGGGATAGAGGGAGGTTACAAAACCAAGGGGAAAACAGACTGTTAATAGTTTGTGGCAAACAGGAATATGTATGAAATTTAAGGGATTCTTAGTGTGCATCTTATTACTTCCATATTATGTAGTGAAGATCAATGGAAGATCATAGAAAACCTATAAAGTCAGGGACGTGGAATTTAGACCTGTCACAAATGTAAGTTTGATCACCACAGTAGGTAATGAACCAGACCATCTGAGGCACAGGCTGAGGGCAAGAGTAACATAGTTTACAAGGAATAAATAACACAGCTCTTGAGTGCCTAAGACACTGTACCCTTAAGGCATGTTATGTGCCGAGTGTGTTGGTTCTTTTTTTTAAGTCCTTTTTAAAAGATTTTTATTAAAATATAGCTAACATACAACGTTGTTATTAGTTTCAGGTGTACACCATAGTTATTCAACATTTATACCTAAAGAAGTGATCACCGTAAGTCCAGCAACCATCTGACACTGTACCACTCTATCACAATATTATTGTCTATATTTCCTATGCTGTACACTACATCCCCATGACTTATTTAATTTATACCTAGACATTTGGACCATTTATTCCCCTTTACCTTTTCCTCCCTTATTAAAATTTTCAATTAAAATTGACATTCAGTATTATTTTATATTAATTTCAGGTGTATAGCATAGTGGTTAAACATTTATATAATTGAAGAAATGATCCCCCTGACACGTCTAGTACTCACCTGGCACTGTACATATGAGGTATATTAAAAACATATGGTGAATGTTTAAATAAAAAAATACTACAGTAAAAGATACATTGCCATTAATCCTCCTCAAAGTACTCTCCCTTGCTTTGAACACACTTATCCCATGGTTCTTGCCAGTTTCTGAAGTGGTTCTGGAAGTCTTCTTTTATGAGAGTCTTTAGTTGTGCTGTCATGGTTGCCTCAATGTCCTGTATTGATTCAAAACATTTTCCGTTCCCGGTCATTTTAACTTTGGGGAAGAGCAGAAGTCACATGGTGCCAGATCTGGTGAATAAGGTGAGTGAGGACACACCATAATGTTTTTATTTGACAGAAATTGCCATACCAGAAATGATGTGTGACATGGAGCTTTGTCATGATGGAGGATGAAGTAAAGACACTCATGAAAGAGGACTTCCAGAACTGCTTCAGAAAGTGGCAAGAAAGATGGGATAAGCATGTTCAAAGTGAGGGGGAGTAATTTGAGGGGGACTAAAGGCAATGTGTCTTTTACTGTAATAATTTTTTTTATTTAAACATTCACCATATCTCTTGATCACATCTCATAGTTGTTACCATATTATTGACTGTATTTCTTGTGCTTTACTTTAAATCCCCATGACTATTTTGTAACTACCAGTTTGTACTTCTTAATCCCTTCACCTTTTCACCCTGTCCCCCAATCCCTGCCATCTATCATCCCAACAAATCTAGTACCCATCTGACACCATACATAGTTATTACAATATTATTAACTATATTCCATATGCTATTCCCTACGTCCCCATGACTACTGTGTAACAACCAGTTGGTACCTCTTCGTCCCTTCCCCTTTTTCATTTACTCCCAACCCCCTCCCATGTGGCAACCAATATGTTCTCTGTATCTATGAGTTTATTTCTGTTTTGTTTGTTTATTTTTTTCTTTAGATTCCACGTATAAGCGAAACTACATTTCATCTGTCTTTTCTCTGTCTGACATACCTCACTCAGCGCAATACCCTTCGCCAGGTTAAGATAGTTTTCAGTCATTATTTTTTCAAATAGGTTTTCAATCCCATGCTTTCTTTCTTCTCCTTCTGGTACCCCTACAATGTGGATGTTGTCACTCTTGATGTTGTTCCAAAGGTCTCTTAAACTGTCCTCATTTTTTTGGATGTTGTCTTTTTTTTTTTTTTTTCCTGTTCCGATTGCGTGTTTTTTGCTACCTTCTTCTAAATTGATGATTCGATCCTCTGCTTCATCAAGTCTGCTGATGATTCCTTGTAGTGCATTTTTCACTTCAGTTATTGTGTTCTTCACTTCAGACTGGTTCTATTTTATGGTTTCTATGCCCTTTCCTCATGCTTGCTATTTCTTTGTTGAAGTTCTCACTAAGTTCCTTGAGTATCCTTATAACCATTGTTTTGAACTCTGTCTCTGGTATGTTGCTTGCCTCCATTTCATTTAGTTCCCCCCTCCCTCCTGGAGTTTTCTCCTATTCTATCTTGGGACATATTTCTTTGTTTACTCATTTTGGCTGCCTTGCTGTTTATTTCTATGTATGAGGTAGATCTGCTACGTGTCCCAGTATTGGCCGAGTGGCTTTATGTAGTAAGTGCCCTATGGGGCCCTGGCACAGTATCCCTGGTCATGTGCTCTGGGTGTTCTAGGAGTATGCCTTGTGTAGGTTGTGTGTGCCTTTCTGTTATAGTTGAGCCTTGATTGCTATCAGCATATCAGTGGATAGGATTGACCCGCAGGCTGATTGGCTGTGGGGTTTGGGAATGTCCACAGCATAGGCTGCTGTACGGAGGGCTTACTCCATTAACTGGGATTCACCCCAGTGAGCTCTAGTGCCTGTTGAGACCACCCTTTGGGTGTGCCACTTGTGGAGCTAATTGGGTGGTGCTCTGCTGTGGTCTGAAGCCAACCTCCATGTATATTGGCTCTGGGGCCTCTTGGGAGGGACTACAGTGCACGTCCAGGTCAGCCACTGCCAGTGACCAGTTTGCAGCTATCTGGTAGGAGCTACAAAGCGATCCACACTGTTACCTGCCTGTGTTAACCCTGGAGGTGTGTAGGAGAAACCACACTGCGAATTGAGGATGGCTGCCACCAGTACCAGGCCTGGGGCAGCTCTGCAAAAATCCAGAACATGCCAATGCTTGTTGCCACTTGCTGGCTCCCTTAAGGTTCAGCCCCTGATAAAGCTTCCTGCGGTATGCACATTGTGTGAGACAGGTTTCAGGGAGTCACTAGAGTGGGAAGATTTGTGGTCATCAGGCTAATGTGGGCTCTGGTTTGGTGCCAGTGCTGAACCTGGAGCTATTCAGCCAATGTCTCAGAGCACACAGCGGCCAACTGCTGCCTGCCTGTGTCCTGCAGATTCCGATAGCTTTTCAAGGAAGAGTGCACAGTGGGTAGGGCTGGCTACTTGTGTGAGAAAGTGCCTCTGAAGTTCAGAGAGTTGGGTGGGGCAGGTTCCCAGTGAGTCAGCAGGGCAGAACAGTGGAGCTCACCAGACCAATCAGATTCAGATTTGGCTGTAAGCGTGGGGGGAGGGCTCAAAGTATTAAAGATGGCAGCTGCCTATGGGTTGCACAGGAGAAGGAACTCTCACAGGGAAAATGACAGTTGTCCTCCAGCCCGTACCTTGAAGCCAAATACTTCAGTCTTCCCCCCTTATGCCTCCGACAACACCCTGAGTCACCGTCCCTCCTCTGGAGCACAAGGTGAGTTCCTGCGAGCAAGTGAGTCTATGCACAGGCTCTTTAAGAGGATGCCTGGATTTCCCGCTGCCTTCTTTCCCACCCAGATGGTCAGAATCCCCATGTTTTACACAATGAGACCTTATGGCAGATCCTCTTCCTGGCGCCAGTACTCTGGGCTGGGTAGGCTGCTGTGGGGCTGGAGTCTCTCGCTGGGTAAGTTCTGTGGCTGAGATATTTCTCCTGGTTCTCAACAGTCACATGGAGGTTTGGGGCCAGCCCGTTTTGTGTCTCCACTCTTCCTACCATTCTTGCCGTGGCTTCTTTTTGATATCCATAGTTATAAAACTTTTGTTCATCCACACTTCAGATGGTTCTCCAGGTCAATTGTTCTGTAATTTGGTTGTAATTTTAATGTGTTCATGGAAGGAGGTATGCACAGTTTTTATCTACTCTGCCATCTTGGATCCCTGTTTGTTGGTTCTTGAGGTCAGTTCTCAGAAGAGAGAAATAATTCAGACATGGGTTTAGCTCACAGAAGTGCAAGATCTATAAAATATGAAAGTATATCCGATTTTCTACTCTTGTTATTTTTCAGACCTGTTGTAAGGGTCAGTGTGGTCATATCAGTGTCATCCCTACAGTAACTGTTTTTACTTTATACTATGTAGGAGATCTCAAGATCTTCGTACTTTTATTAAGAGTATCCCAAATAATCTGACCCCTCATAGAAAACTCACTTCTACTCCTGATTTTCTAGATACCAAGTAATTATTTATATACACTTTTATTCTGACCTCATGTCATGATTTTAATTTATTACACATAATTTCCCCCCCAATTATAACTTGATTTTTTGTTTTTTATTTTTTTTTTAACTAGGATTTGTCCTCCTCGTTTAGGCAAAACATCCTTTTCTCTAGAGACCACATTCCCCTATCAACACTTGTCTCAAGGGCAGGACTTGAACATAAATGAAATTCTCATTTTATTTCCTCAATAAATTCACATTTCTTTTAAAGCAGCATCCATTTTGAGTTGAGGTTATAAGATCATAGCTCTTTAATATATAAGTACATGGTTTAAAGTAGACATTATTTTCATATGTTTTATCTTAATATTTTATTGTTAGCTTGTTAAGGGAAAATATTCTATTTAATCAATTAAAAAAATCTTTATGCATTGAACCCTTTGCCATCAAGATTTACTGGTTGTGTATCTTAATTTCTCCCAATTGGTAAATAATTCATGTCCCACATTTTGGAAATTCTAAAGTGCTCTGCACATGTAAACTTATTTCTTCAGGTACAATCTTCAAATTGTCGCCTAATTAATGAGTGCATCTTACCTGGAACTAACCATATCCATTGCCTACACAAACCATCCTGGCTTTTGATTTTTGTCTTTAACATCTGACTCTTTGCTAGTTCTTTCCTAAATTATGGGACCTAACTTATGGTCACAGATATTTTATTCATGAAATCTTTTTACAGGTCCTATTTGAAAATAATTTTGGTTTTCCTTGTCTCAAAGGATTATTTTTTTCACATTTGTCTTTGCTATTTAGCTTTGGAAATTCCATCACTACTGTAGAGAAAGTTGAGAATGTATTTGTATGAAACATTTTATGAAAGGACCATTTCACATTTTAATTTAACATTTCTTGATTATAAATGATATTTTAGATCCTCATTTCCATTGCTATTATTAATATAGGTAATTTTTGTTGAAAACAACTAGCTGCGACCAGCTGGATATTGCAAACCAAAGTTAATAAATTACTTTGAATACACTATTTTTTTCACTAAAATATAGAATGACTATTATTATAAATATATATCAGCCTTGCAATTTCTAGAAAGTATAAGGAATTAATATATTTTTGGATTTTTTTCCCCTTGTGTCTAATATGTTTTCCTCTAAATTAAAAAAAAAAAAGTCACTCTTTGGAGTTTAAAAAAATGATTTATACTTTTGATGAGAAAATATGTGACTTGTATAGTTCAAGATATTGAACCTATTGACAATGGCCTAACATTCTAATATGTTCTAGTCATAGTTCTGTATATCACTATTATTAGAGTTATGTAAATTGTTTTACTGGTACTTGAACAACTCTTCTAAGTATCATCAGAAATTATTGAAACTATTTTTTTCAAACTCATTTTAGAGCCATTTCAATATCTAAACATTCTGATAATTGAAGGATACTAGTCTTCTGATTCTGACAGAATCCCAATCCTGTAATGATGTCTGAATGATAATGGAAATGGTATTTCAAGTTTCAGAACCTAAACTTATAAATTTGTGCTATAAAATGTTTACCTTAAATATTAAAATGTGTCTTGTAACTAAAAAACCAAATTCATTTAATACATAATAGTCTTCTCCTTAAAATTAATGAAACATACTTACTGTAAAAGTTTCAGAATGAATATTATCTGAGGTAAAAAGTATATAAATTTTCTGAACATCAAAATTTAAAATCTAATGTATAAGCAAGCAAAATTGTAAAAAGCATACACTCTTTTTGGTCCAAATTGCTTCATTATTTTTTCTTCTATCACAGATTATATAAGTAATTCATTATATTTCACTTAATATAATGATTGGTATCTCTAGGTGTTTTGGGGAATCATTATTCTTATTAAATGGTAAGCCTATGGTGTATCACTATTTTAGACAGGATAGGAGGTTGAGGTTACAATCATTGAACCTCAGGGGCTTAATACAAGGAGCATTCATTTCACACTCATACTACAGAGGTTGACAGGGGCCTTATTCCACTTTATCACTCTATAACCCATAATAAAGAAGGCTTTGTGTCTTGAAGTTGCAACATCTAGAACAATTTGTGTTAGCTTTCTATATTTTTTTTTTTTGCACATTCTTTTCGGAAAGCAAACGTGTGTTTTTTTCTGCACACATTTAATTGGCTCTAACTATTTACATGGTTCTATCCAGCTGCAAGAGCATGGAGAGATGTGGGCAAGAAATGTTTAGTGAACATTTCTCTACTGCAGCAACCAACAATAACAAATATTTATCGAGTACCTTTACATAGTAAAAAGCTGAACAGAGAGTTAGATATTAATTCTTCTTTGTTTTCTGGAAGCCTATAAGCTAACCACAAAAGTATTTTTTCAATAATACAGTCATCCAATTGAAATGATACAATGACTTCTCCAAAGGATTCCAAAAACTAAATATCCATTCACATTTGCAAGAAAGAAAATATCCAGTAAAAATAATTAAAATACTGTACAATATTTGTTTAATAAATAGAAACACAAAATTATTATTGTTATATGTATACATATAATACATAATTTTATAATTAATTACAATTTAAAATGGTGAGCTTGTGATTCAGAGAGCTTAGGTACTCCAAACATACAGCCAGTAAATATGGAGAAAAGGTATAGTTCATCTCAGACTACCCTGCCTTTTATGGTAGTATTTAGCAGTTCTGTACCAGCAAGAGAATATTCCAACCAGCACAGTCCAAGGCAATAGTTAGATGCTCACAGTGATAATTCTCTATTGATCTCCATGTCACTCTTGTGCTTTCTGTCAAAGCATTGAGATGAATCTTTTGTTGAGCAACCCATATTTATGGTACTTCATTAGGTTTGTAGGCTGATGGTGTATTGCTCAGTGTTCACCAAAGAAACAGAGACAATGGGATGTGTGTGCTTTATGTATGTAAGTACGTATGTATATGTGTATGTATGCATGTATGTGTTCATTCATTCATTCATTAGGTAAGTGCCAAAATGGCAAGGTAGGCTGGCAGGCAGGAGGTCCAGGGAAGAGTTGATGTTGCAGTTCAAATTCGAAGATAGACTACATGCAGAATTTCCTCTTCCTTGACAGATATCAGTCCTTTTTTCTCGTAAGACCTGTTTAAGATAGGATAGAAGAGTTAAGCTGAGATTACAATGACCAAACCTCAGGTGCTTAATGAAAGAAACACTTATTTCAACTAATGGTGTGAGGCCCGCCCACATGATGAAGGCAATCTGCTTTCCTCACAGTCTATTGATATGAATGTTACTCTAATCTAAAAGCACACACACACACACACACACACACACACACATTAAAAAAAAAAAATTCACAGCAACAACTAGAGTAATGATTGACTACATTTTTGGGTACCATAACCTAGCTAAATTGACATATAAAATTCACCATCACAGATCAGGAAGCTCTAGAAAATTCTTTAAAGGATGAAGTTTTTTCCTTACATATTAATATAATCTGCACTTCTAATGTAAATCTCATTAGAATAAATGTACTAATACCCAAATGTCTTTCAAGACTCATTTACATTTAAATATGCTTTAAAAGGTATCCACAGTTAAGCCCTTCAGGAGAATTCTAACTGAAAATGAGCAAGTGACATTGTTGACTTAGCCCCCTCCTAGAAAATACAACTCAATGCAACTCAACAAGTATCCAAAGGGACCTGTAGAAAGACAATGAAAAACCCTATTTGCTCCTATGTCTACTGTGTCATTCACTTTCCAGCATGTATACTGCCTTACAGTCTTAATTATATTTTCACATGCATAAGCCTCGATTTCCCAAAATGATTGCCCTAGAGAATGATATGGTTCTTCACATAATGGAATGTGTCTTTTACTGGTGGACTGTACAACACTGTGTGCTTTGATATATTATAAATGATATTCCTTCTATTTCAGAGATTTTTATTCTGAGTGGAATGAAATCATTAGAGAAAAACTGACTAGGTGTCAAAATGACATCTTAGGAAAAGTTTGGTAAGGAGTACTGAATTCAGCATTAGGAGAACTGGCATCTCCTTGTGGCAAACAAAAGGTGGACATGTCAACTCAGTGGCATGTCAGCACCCCTGGCACCTGAGCTTGCCACCAAGGAAAGGAAAGACTGTAAGACTCTAAAGATTCTAAGATTCTGTAATTCTTTGAAATATTCTAAGACTCTACTCACATTTTTATCTTTCCTAGATTATCTTGTTCATGTTATTAATATTGAGATAATATCCTTAAATATAATAAATAATTGAATTCCGTTTAAGGCTCTATTAGTTAAGCTGCACCCAGATTTATGACCTACAAAACCTATGATATAATAAATGGTATTGTTTAAGGCATTTAAAAAATACATAATGGATATTGAAATAATACCTTTAAATTGTTTTGAAATTCTCAGAAGAAAAATCTTGTAGAAAAAAGAATTATATAATGAATAAAGGGAATCCAGATGGCACATGATAAACAGAAACATTCTGGTATTGTATCATCCTGTTGTAGTTAAAAGATATTTTGAAAAATAAAAATAAAAGCAATGCTAATAGTTTTGAAAGGACCAACTTCCTTCAGCATTATGGCTGACATTTCTATTTTCTATGTCATTATGATTGACAGTTTGAATAAATCTAAATGAAATATTAGCAATCCAGCCCAAAATAATGTCAAAACTTCCATGTCCAGAATAAGTGTCAGACTCCCAACATAATCCACAATTACAAGACTCCTAGATATCACAGTCTTGTCATTTTTTATGGGAAATCTACCAACATAGTAATTGCTTTTTGGTAGGATACTTTTTGTTGTTGAGGAGTCAAATTTAAACCATCTGCAGACACATGGAAGGGAACATGGGATTAAGGCTGTTACCAAAATCTTCTGCAGCTGTCAGGTTCCATTTGAGGTGGTCCTAACAATTGATTAGCAAAAGGCAATAATACATCCTGCGACAAAGAAACAGGAACTGGGGAGGGAAGGAGGAGTGTCTTTCTCATGGCTGGCTGTTTCGGCAAACATGAGCAAGTGATTACGGGACTCACGGTTGCAGAATACTGCTCCCATGGGCCCAGACTGCAGATTCTATTCAAAGTCTCTGGTGTCCTTTCTGGTCATCAGGTCACATTGTGACTTCCAATCATTCAAGGTAGAACCAACTCTGGCTCCAGGCAGTGATTTCCCACACCTCCCACATTCTTCCTCTTATGATCATCACCCAATCACTCCTGTTTGTTTTAACCTTTGAAGAGAAGGAGAAAAAGAACAAAGAGTTCTGTACACCACAGGGCTGGGCCATTTCATGAAATACAACAAAACCAGCTGTGCAGTAGAAGCAGGGGCTTTCAGGAGACACTGGCATCCATTTCATATCGGGTACAACACTCAGACTCTTTTCAGTGTTTAGGTTCTTCAGGTGACAATCATTCTAGATTTTTGTTTGTTTTTTATTTTCTATGTTTTCTTTCATGTAAGCAAATTAAAGACGTCCTTGACTGGTGTGTCATATAGCTTGCCAAAGTCAATGGAGTCCTAGAAAGGACATTAGCTCCCCCTTAGAAAGGAAGGGCAAAGGAGAAAAGACATACAAAAGAAATACCTGTTTACAGCGAGAAGACAATTTAACTAACAGTCATCATGAATATTGTGCTTCTGTTGATGTGTGTGTGTGTGTGTGTGTGTGTGTGTGTTTATTCTTCTCATTAACTCTTTGTAGCTTTTACTAGATAGAAGAAAAAAAAAGTGATTCCAGGTTAAAATTCCTCATAGTAGCCAAATTGTCCTGTTATTTCTCAGACGTGTCACATGCCTTCCAGACTCCACAATGTTAGCTCACTACAAACCTCCTGTTGCTACTCTATTATACTCACTTTCTTTGTCTCAATTTTATTCATCTTTTAAGAGCCTTTAAAGCCATTTTCTACTCTGTATGTAGCTTTATACCTGCTGCAATTATAAGCCACACAGTAAATCTTGCCTGGGGACATAATCTTTCAGTGCTAGTACAATTTCCCCAAAAGAGACTCTTACGCTCTTTGGACAAGATTCTGTGATATACTTCTCAGTGTTTACAGTATCTTTAAAGCACTTTACACAGAGTAGGAGTTTCTGGCTGATGGTGATGGTAATAAGTTCAGGTCCCATTTGCAATGGTACATTTGGAATGGAAAAACAGTTTTAAAAAATACTTGTGGAGATAATTGCATCATACAATATTTTTAAGATGTCAGGGTAAAAATATGTTAGAAGATAAAATCCTGTGGGCTTAAGTTTCATCATTTATCATGACTCAGTACTATTCAAATTCACCTCTTATTTAAGGGCAGAACCCATTTCCAACAAGAGTATGGAATATAGTGCGGTTCTTGGAGCAAGAACGAGAAAGTAGTTTAACCTTTACAACTATAAAAAATAAAACAAAACAAAGATCATTACTGGAAATGTAAGCAGAAAGAAGATGGAAACTCAAACATGAAAGAAAGAGCTTGTGAATAGAAAACATGTGGTTGGATTCATATATGCTTTGGGGGCATGGGGCCCAGGTTTACTTCTGTACTAAAAAAGATATAGCAGAAGGGGCTAAATGAGGTCTGTCTTTCTCCATGGAGTCATCTGATTTGGAAATGAGTTGCAATATTGTAGGATGTGCAAGAACATCCCAGAAGTACTTCAAATGTCAGTCATCTTCATGACTACTAAAACAAAAATCAAAATAATTATGAATGTGAGAGGTATTTATATCAATAAATTGATACACTGATTTGTTAACTCTTCATTTATCCCTGGAAAGAAGGGGGATAAGAAACTTTAGGTATCAACACATATTCTTTTAGTGCTTAATTATCTTGCCAGTCTTCTGATGGCTTTACATATATTGACCCTCCTAATTCTCACAAAACCTTAATAGGTATGCACTGTTATTATCTTGTTCGTCCAGAAGAAAAACAGAGGCATTGAGAAGTTAAATAACATGTTCAAGCTCACACATGACTAATGAATGGAAGAAATGGAATTCAAATGAAAACAGCCTGGATCCAAGGGGAAGCCCATAATCACCACTCTACACCACCTCACATGTCATTGGATAGTTCAAATAGTTGTTTGGCAAGGACTGGACAAGGATGAAACAGAGTCTAAGTTTACAGTTGATAACTTGAATAAAATGACTGGACTTTGTGAGCAGTTGATAAAGAGAGGCAACAGGTACATTTGTAACCCAATGGTTTCTCTGTGGTTCTGAATGAGGGCGCCTGTCTGTGGATAAATTTTGAAACATCTCTAGAGTCCTTGCTTGATAATATGTCAGGTTCTTGGACATCAGTGGGCTGGATGCTGTCAGTTATGCTTGTCCAAGAACAATCCAGGAAGCCACAGTTTCCTCTACATCTCTTGTTTTAGCACAGTTGCAGTTCTGATGCTAATATGAGGTCCTGTTCTGCATTGGTTCCCTCTTCAAGCTGGAGTTGCTATGTGTTGTCAGTAAAGATGCCCTAGAGCTTATTTGCAGTTAATGTCACTTGATTGACTCTTATAGAGTGGAATAGAGCACTGAGTGAAGTCACACCCCCAGTCCAACCAATTCCATATCTACAATGTAGAAACACCACACGACTTATTCTTATTAGATGGCAAAAATACCCATTATATTCATGTATCACATCTTGGTACTTAGTTGAATTTTAACACAGAACATGAACTATTACAAAGTTTACACCGATTAATTTGGATTAAAATTCAAATCCTTAAATATTTTTCAACTCTTTTAAATATTAAAAACCTAAATATTGACCATTGCAGTTTCCATATAGCTCATGCTCTAAATTTATTTCCTCACTTGGCAGTTAGATTAAGAGGGTCCCTATTCCTTAACGTGTTGCCTTGAATTTATTTCTCTTGTCATCCTTGTATAAATAGGTCAGTTGAACTTTTATCTCAAATATAATTATTTTTTCAAATATTTAAGATATCTGTTCATTCACATCTAGGATGCCTCTCTTACCATATTTCTTTTCTTTTTTTTTTTTTTTTTAATTTTGTTGCCCGTTACTGCTACTCATCTGCCTTTCTAATTGCCCCTATTTTTCTTCCTAGAGATGATTTTCTGTAGGTTTTCTTATCATTTCCTCTATCCATCACAGAAGATCTGTTGCTATTTCTAAAGCAATGTTAAAGTAAAATTCAGGCTTACAAAGCTTTCAGTTCAAGTTGTAACACAGAGCACATACGTTTATTTCACTTCCTTTCTATCAATTTAGTACAACATCAATACAGAATTACAAATGACAAAAAAAAAAAAAAGTGCTGAGTGAAGTGAGGATATTATCAGAACAAATATTTAGCTATTTTCTGAATAATGAAATTCAGATGGATTTGAAAGATAAATCAGATGACTGACACCCAAGTTTAGAGCCAATACGAAGAAAGCTTCATAAAATAAAAATAAGCTGCTATGTATTAAAACAAAAATCACCAATGTGAAATATTAAAAATGGACTTAAAGAAAAAGTCTAGAAAATTACCAGGACATAACAAAAAGAGAAAGAGATAAAAGTGTAAGGAGTAGAATTAGGAGTATGAGTATAGATGATTGTTCTGGGAAGGTCGACATCTATGAAATAGGAATTCCAGAAAGGCAGAATGAAACAAACAAACATGGCAGGTGTGCTAGAAAGAAGAATGGCTACCAAAGATGTCTATGTCTTAATTGCTAGAACTTGTGAGTATGTTACCTTACATGGCTAAAGAAGATTTGCAGGTGTGATTAAATTAAGGATTTTAAGATGAAGAAATTACCCTGAATTATCCAGGTGGGCCCAATGTCAACCCAAGGGTCTTTATACAAGGAAGGTAGAAAGGTCAGAATCTGAGAATGGTGACAGAAGCAGAAGTCTGACTGATTTGAGGAAGGAGCCAGGCGCCAAGGAAGGCCGGCAGCCTCTATAAGCTGGGAAAGACAAGGAAATGGATTCTTTTTGACAGCTTCAGAAGAAATGTAATATTGCGGACACCTGGATTTTAGGACTGCTGATCTCCATAGCTGTAAGATAATAACTTTGTGTTGTTTTAAGTCACAGCAGTGGGAAATTTAAAAAGTGAAAAAGAAATAATCAAGGGGAAAATAGAGTGAATTTCCTAAAGGCAAAAAACAGTGAATTTAAAATGGCATGAATCTCTTAAGTACAAAAAAATATTCAATGAGAAGAAGAGGAAGAAGAAAAAACAAACAAACAAACAAAAACAGAACTAGGAACATCACAAGATTTAGAAAAAGAGAAAACCTTAAAAGTTGTTAGCAGAAGATTCAATACAAAAGTTAAAGCTAAGTGGAACAGCTACCTACAAAGGATCAATTTAAAGATGTGGATCATATTTCTCATTAGCATCATTGGATGTTACAAAGTGATGGAACATGCCTGTTGAGGATAAACAGTTTTAAAAATTGATATCTATCCTCAGACAAACTATTAATCAAAGTGAGAAATAAAGGCATTTTGGAAAGATAAATTCTCAGATAGTTTACGCCCTGCAAATCCTTCCTTAAATAGATAAAAGTGTACTCTGGCAAATAAAGCATGAATCTGAGTAAAAGGAAAATAGGGCATCCGTGAACCAATATACTGGATTCAGGGAACTAAAGAATAGACATTTCTGGATCACATATACACGTGTGTAGCAGTGTAGAAAACAAGCAAGTCATATTAAAATAGGAGGTCAATGAGTTTTTGAGAAGAATTTGTTCAAGAAGAAAAATACCCTGAAGCCAATGATATAATGAGAAAGCTGAGTGGTCTTGGCTAAAGGTAAATGCATATTAAAACATGAAATCTTGTAAAAAGTACACTATATTCTCACAATTATACTGATCTTTAATATTTCTTTTTAATTTGAACTTTTCTCCTCTTGTATATTTGAAGAATTCATTAAAAAATACTGATTTGGTCACATCAGGAAGCATGGACTAGTTGGAAGTAGAGTTTTGTTTTCTGCTGCAAGGCAGAAGTGGATTTCAGTCCAATCCCTGATTTTTAGAGAATATTGAATCTGAGGCTGTCCTTACTGAGTTCTGTTTTTATCATCTCTAAGCTGGACAACACATTCCAATTAATTCGTAGATTAAACAATTACTTTAAATGAGGTACCATGTAAAAGCCCCTGTCATCATGTAGGCATTTATTTTATGTTTCTTTTTTTGCCTTCCTGTTCTACCCTTAGCAGCATACATTTGAGCCTTTTTACTGTTCATTATTCTCAAGAAGATCTTGGGATCTCACAATTTATAAGGTCATACTCACTTTAATTCAGGGTTAAGATTCTCTTTAGAGTCTCCTTAGAAATAGCTCCTTTTCTAGGAGTCTACTTACAGCCAAAGTCTAAATTTCAAAAGCAAGCACTGATGAGAAGATTCCTCACATTTTCAAGTAAGCATCCCCCCCCCCTCCCCCTTCTGGCAGTGAACTGAATGCTTGCTGAGGAAACAGGAAGGACAATCTTAAATTCTTTCACAAGCTTGTTCCTTTTTACACCTACTCCTACTACTTATTGCCCTGGGAGTTGGAAAGAACATCCTGGGATGCATGACAGCATAGTTGCAAAATCTTTAGCAGTTGATATGGTCCAACCATTATAAACTTTTGGCTTTCAGTTAAGACTTTTAAAGTTTCAACATTATTTGCAGTTCCTGGAAATATTTTTTTTTTTTTCCGAATAAAACGAAGGAAACGGAATTTTCACTACCCACAGCCTACTCTTGTTTAGCTATCTGTAGCCTCTCATTATCTCACTCCTTAAGAAATATACATATTCTTTTGGCACTTTCTCCATCTTAAGTGCCCAGTACAGATTTTCACATGTTTCCTCCATTGAAGGCATATCTAACGTGATGTCTCGAGTCATAATCATAGCAAAGAGATTTTTGTGTTCATATTTCTATCAGATTTTATGCATATATGAACTTCACATAGACATATCTCTCCAAACAAACCCTGGGATATTTTATTTTTTCTCTACTGTCAGCACTTTGATTCAGCACTGAGTTTGTGAGAGCTTATGAATAGGTAGTGAGAGCAACACAAGTCTACGGGGGTAACGTCCCAGGTTCCTTCCTCTTCACACTCATAGGTTGCCAGAGATCTACTGCAGCAAGGGAGGGAGTGTCATCTCTGGCTCCCCACCACCACCACCACCACCCCCACCCCCCGCCCCCACCCTCTTACCCCGCCAATTCCCAGCAAGAGGGGGCTTTTGAATGCTATAATATTTTCAAATGATGTTCCAATTTTGAAAAGACTGAAGAATGCTTTCCTGTTGTGATGCGTTTTTCTCTCATCCATAAGCATGCAATCACAAATATATAGTGACCCCTCTCTGAGGCTTGCTGGCACACTGAAAAAGAGCACAAATGGATTTCTTGTTTTTGGTTTTCTGCATAAGGAGAGTGGAAATTGCCACACCATCCTAACCACAAGTAAGAAGCCAAACAGACTGAAAAATCAACAGCTTCTCTTGCATCCCTAAGAGAAGGAAAGACACAGGGCAAACCACTGTGACATACAAGGTAATACAGGGAGTCTTAGTTTACAGGAGCAGAAACTCACACATGGAAACTGCTGCGGAACCATGCTGGGGTAGGGAAACCTGAACTGTAATTGATAAATTTCTGGAGGGTCTGTGTGAACAAACCTGAGAATTAAAAACTCCAGGGGGATTCTGTCATGGGGGAGGGATGGCAGATATTGTGAGATTTATCAACAGGAGCTTGACCAGATTCCCACAGTAAATACCTAAGAAAACTCTCTACAGACTTTCCACAGGGGGATGAGAAATGCAACCCTTTGGAAATACCCCAGAGCTCTCTGTTTTTCTTAACAAGGGTTGCCCTCGGGAAACTAGTCAACCAGAACCTAACCTGAGGGGTTTTCACAGAGCCTAAGTGACATGAGAAAAGGAAATACCCAAATCTAGCCCACTCTAGCCAATCTGTTCCACCTAAGGAGAGAGAGAAAAAAGAAAAACTGAGAAACACTTGTGAAATTTACAGTGCAGAGGCACAGGCTCACAAAGACTGAGATCTACTGGTAGGACTATAAAAAGTTTCCCATCCCCCTGTACTTCACCACCACAATACTAAAGGCTTATTTCCAGCAATTCCTTTTACTCAGTGTGTCATGTCTAGCTCTCAAGAAAAATACACAAGTCATATGAAAGTAAAAAAACAACACATAATTTGAAGAGACAGAGCAAGCCTCAGAACGAGAGATGGCAGGGATGTTGAAATGATCAGACTGGTAATTTAAAACAACTATGATTAATATGCTAAGGGGTCTTATGGATAAAGCACGTCAGAATGAATGGGCAATGTGAGCAGAGATGGAAATCCTAAGGAAAAAACAACAACAAAATAGCTAGAGATGAAAAATATTGTAACAGGAACGAAAAAACTCTTTGATGAGCTTAGTAGTAGACTGGATACGTCTGAAGAAAGAATCTCTGACCTAAAGGATGTATCAGTAGAATCCCTAAAACTGAAAAGGAAAGAGAACAAAGATTGATTTAAAAAAAACACAGAACAGAATATCCAAGTGATAAGGTTAGATAGAATGTCCCTAGGTAGACAGGAAGGTCCTTGGTAGAATAAACAAAGACAGTCATATCCTAAAACTTCAGGTTTTGAAATCACTCCTTCGCTCCAAGACATAATGTAACAAGGCCTTGAGATTAATCATAAAATTCATTTTGGCCTGACAAGTGGAGCAGATCTGATAGCTAAGAGTGGGTTACCTTGCTAATTCCTTTAGGATGGGCAAGCAGAACAAACCTGGTAGATGAATTTCATTACAAGGCGCCAGTTCCCTTCTTCAAACAAATTCCCTTCTTCAAACAGCTCCCGTTCCCCAAGCAGGCAAAGGAAGGTATAAAACTAAGAGCCTTTGCCTCAGTCATGGGGCCACCCCCATTCGGGACCCCCTCCCGCCGGGGAGCTGCAGCCTCTTCTCCTGTCTCTAATAAACTATCCTCTTTTTTAAAACTTTTTGTCTTTCCCTAGTCTGTGTTTCCATTCTTCAGCTTCACAAGACACGATCCTGGCCCACACCCAGAAACTGCTAGCAGATCCAACATCACCTACATCACAAGGACTGTGGAAAACTAAAACAAAACAAACAAACAAACAAACAAACAAACAAACAAAAAGGTGTAACATACGTGTATTGGTAATACCAGAATGAGAAAAAAGCAAAAGGAACAGAAGAAATAATATTTGAAATAATGAGAATTTTCCCAAATTAATGTCAGACACTAAACCACAAATCCAGGAAGCTCAGAAAATACCAAGCAGGGTAAATGCCAAAATAAACCCCACTACACATTAGCATATCATTTTCAAATTACAGAAAATAAAAGATAAAGAAAAAATCCCGAGAGCAGCCTGAAGAATAAAAACACCTTACCTATATGGAAACAAAGAAAAGAATTACATCCAATTTCTCCTCAGATACTGTGCAAGCAAGAAGGGCATGGGATGAAATATTTAAAGTGTTGAGAGAAAGCAAACAAAACAAAATACTAACCTAGAACTATATACCCTGTGAAATTATCCTTCAAAAGTGAAGGAGAAGTAAAAACTTTTCCAGAGAAACAAAAATTAAGAAAATTTGTTGCCAGTAAACCTGCACAAGATGTGTTAGAAACAAGCAAGCAAACAAACAAACAAACAAAAAACTTATTTTGAGAGAAGGAAAATAATACAGGTCAGAAACTCAGATCTATATAAAGAAAGGAAGACTATTGATGAAAGAATAAGTGAAGGTAAAATATATACTTTTATTTTTCTTATTCTTCATTGATCTAAGATTTTTTTTTCAAATGAATAGCAACAGTGTTTCAATTATATGCTTATGTATGCATCATATATATTTGCTGCACTTGCTTATATATAAGTGAAATGAATGACAGTAATAATGCAAGGGATGGGAGGAAGGAATTAGGATTCTTTTGTATAGTGTTACTTGAACGTGGACTTGGATTATTTGTAAATGTATACTGCAAACTCTAGGGCAACTTTTTTTTTTAAATTAAAGTTTATTGGGATGACAATTGTTAGCAAAGTTACATATGCAACTTTTTTGAAAATTAAAAAAAAAAAATCAGAAAGTATAACCCATATGCTAAGAAAGGAGAGAAAATGGAATCATAAAATGCTCCATTAAAACCACAAAAGGCAGAAAAAGAATGAAAGACAAAAACAGGAGCAAAGAATAAGGACAACACATAGAAACTAGGTTCAGCTATTCTCCTCCTCCTGCTGCTTCACTTGTTAAGAAGTTGAGGTTTGGGGGTAGAGGAAGGGGATATAGTTCACATACCTTAACAGTGACTCTTCGTTTTGTTTTCATTTAGGTTGGCCTCCACGGGGCTTCTTCTGTTTCTTGCATATGTACTAGCTGATATCTTTTCTGTCAGTCTTGTTCACTCTGTAGTTAAGCCTCCTACATATCTCTGAAACTTAAGTTTTAGATTTTGAACTTCTGGCTGTGACCGTCCTTCCAGGAGCATACCATCTCCCACCTGGTTGATTCAGCTTACCCCCAGTTTCAGCTGGCTAAAACATACAGTTCTTGACCTTGACAAAGGTTCACCTCATACCACTACAGGAGGACTTCTCAGACCTGGTGACTTCCAACGTCCTCTCCCCGCTATAGAACGATGGCAGGACCAAGAGAGTGTCATCTGTATTTCTCTTACCATGTAGATCCACCTTCTCCGCTAGACTGGGCTACCTTGTGTTGACACAGTTTGCAGAGAGCAAACGGTAATAGTTGGGCCCAAATGGTCTCAATTGCAGGAGTAAGTCAGGATCCCTGAAATTGATACTCTCTTCAAAGTATCTAATAGAGCTCCCTCTCTCCCAGCTCAAATTCAGAGAGGAAATACTGAGACATGAGTCAGTCTTCCTCTCCCCCCACTTCTATTCTCTGACTGACCTTCAGGGAAAGGGTGAAGAGTTAACTTCACTTATCGCACTGTCACTTTCCTGCTATACTAATGTCAGGGGAGCAGGTTTGCTTTCTCTAACTATTGGAAAGCACCTTGTTTAGCCCTTCATATATTCAATAAAAACTAAAGAAATCACACCAATCTTTATTTTTTTTTAATAATATTGGAATTTAAGATTTCTATCTTGTAAAATATTACTAACATGCTATTTTTATATTCTTTCTTTTACATTTCTTCTGAAACACACTTTATTCTTATGCCCCAGTGATGCCTATAGCCCTGGACCTCAGGTCAACTAATGTGATGGCTATATACACAGAAAAGAAAAAGAGTAAAGTTCATTAATACTTTCAAATCATAACTGGCATTGCCATTCTTATCTTCTGAATTCAGATGCCTATTTTAACTGCCCATCTAAACAAATCTACCAGGAAGTCCGATGATCAGTGCAATGCCTTTATGCAAAACCTGAATTCCTTATATTCTCCTCTACCCGAAACCTCGCCTTTAAATCTCACTTATTATTATAATTTCTTACTCGGTGCCCCACTGTAGAAACTACAGTCACACTTGACTTTATCATTTCCTTTCTCTTGCCCTCTTCTCTCATTAAGATATGCCTCAATGCACCAAATCCATAGTAATCTTCCCAAAATCCTTAGGAAAATGATTGACCTCCCTAAATGTAAGCTAAGCTTCCTTTTCTGTACCGACAATGATACTATTATGCAGATCACAGGTTGCTGGGAGAATTAAATGAGATAATGATGGATGGACCTAAATGCCTTGTTAAATGGTAGCAATTACTCTTATTGCTCACTTCATAAACTTCCACAGGCTTCTCCTTTCCTTCTGGGTCCTTTTATATTACTTTCAAGCTTTTAGCAAAATAGTCAAGATTCTTCACCATCTACTATTATATTTAACACCTTGAGCATTCAGTGATCAAGCCACTCTGAAATTTTCTCATCCAGTGTCATGCCTTGCTTTTCACAATTAGGTGTGCTCTCCACTGTTTGTCTCATTGCTTAAAATGAACTGTGCTCACTTTGCAGCTCTACAATTTACTCTCCTAGTAAATTTAGGAAAATGTCATAATTTCTCTTGGCTTTTGTTTCCTAAGTTCAATCCTAGAGATAAAAATAAAATTGAACTCATGGGCTGTTTCTGAGGATTAAACAGAAAAATACATATTGATATTACAAATTGTCTAGCCTATTGTAAGGGTCCAGTACACGTTAGCCACTAACTAAAGATTGTATCATTAATTACCATTTCTTTTCGTCATTATCATGATCATCATTAGCAGCAGCAACTTTTCAGAGAGTACTTACTTAACCTTCAAGAGTTAGTTAAAATATATCTCATCTGTAAAGACTGCTCAGGGAAATCTGTTCATTTGCTCTGTTGTGGTGTCTTATGCGATCTTGTGTTCATTTCCTCCTCATTTCTCAGCATCTTGAAGACAGGGACCATGACAATTATCTCTATATTTTCAGTATCTAGCCAATGATTGTATATAGCCGGTGCTCAATGAACAGTTGCTGAAAGAAGGAGAGCAAAAAATAATAAAACTTATAGTGTTTTTAGTATGTGACAATTTGTTCTAAGATCTATGTATTGAGTCACTTAATTCTCTAATTGCCTTGTAATTAGCTACCCTGATTATCATTTCCGTTGCACAAGTGAGAAACTGAGAGCTGGGAAGTTAGCAGCTTGGTCATAGCAAGGAACTAAGGTTATTTTGTTTAAGATTCTGTGTTTAACCTTACTGCTACATAACTTTCTCTGGGCAGGAAGAAAGACAGAAAGACAAAGGATGAAATTGGTTACACTCTAAGGTCCCTGTTTAACATTCTGTGATCCCAGGATTTATCTTAGTGTCTTTGACTCTAATATATGCAGAAATAATACATAAAGAAATGATTTCTTCAGAAGTTTTATAAAAGGTTCTAACTGTTCATATTTATTCACTAGGCATATCTAGTCTGATAAAATGACTGTGTTTCCTATTAATTAACCATAGCATGCCTACTCATACTCTCACCTACTTATAGTTTTATGCAAGTTCATTTTCTTGAGATAAGTGGTTCTGCTTTAAATGGAATCAATTAGGAGTCACCTTGAATCTGGAATTTTATAATTCTCAAAGTTTAAACTCTAACTGCCTTCATCCCAAACAAAAGTTTCACTCTGGGTCTGACTATGCTAGATTTATATATTTGAAAACCCATTGCATTCAGGTAGTTGTCATACAAGATAGTCAGCATGTCCCTACATAGACAGGGAGGTCCTTGGTGGAATAAACAAAGACAGCCATAACCTAAAACTCCAAGTTTTGAAATCACTCCTTCAGGTTTTGAAATCACTCCTTCGCTCCAGCACATAATGTAACAAGGTCTTGAGATTAATCATAAAATTCCTTTTGGCCTGGCAAATGGAGCAGATCTGATAGATAAGAGTGGGTTACTTTGCTAATTCCTTTAGGATGGGCAAGCAGAACAAACCTGGTAGCTGAATTTCATTACAAGGCGCCAGTTCCCTTCTTCAAACAAGTTCCCCTGTTCAAACAGCTCCCCTTCCCCAAACAGGCAAGGGAAAGTATAAAAGTAAGAGCTTTTGCCTCAGTCACCGGACCTCCCCCATTCGGGACACCCTCCCACTTGAGAGCTGTGACTCTTTGCTTTCAATAAACTACCCTCTTTTTAAAACTCTTTGCTTCTCGTGGGTCCGTGTTTCCATTATTTGGTCTCACAAGACACAATTCCGGCCCACACCCAGAAACTGCCGGCAGATCCAACATCATCTACATCATTTGGGGACTCACAGGAAAATATTCCTACATCAGTTGTTCCTGGGGAGACGGTGGTATATAGCAAAGAGTTGGACATTTCTCTTAGGGTTTTCACTAAATTCCTTTATCCCTGAGGAGAAGGGACATAGGGGCACTGACATGGTTGTCAATGCAACAATTGCAGAAATAATGAGAGTAGATAGACTGTGTGATAGAGGAAGCTGAATGAGATGGCATTCCATAGAAGGAAGACGTGCCAATGAAGAGTGGGTGATCACTGTGTGTAACTGGGGCTCAGTCCTGCTGGGGACCCTCAGAATTGTTTCCCTAAAGCGGCCTTTACTGTAATTCCTGTCCATTGTTATTGAGGGTTGCACCCCAAGCGCATAATTATCTCACACTTCCAAGTTGCCCAGTGTGCAGACTAAGGGAGCTTCCTGTAACTTCCACAAAAGCTATAAAGCAGAAAAGCAGAGAAGCAGGCACTTGAGAGGGGATGCCGCCAGAGTACATACAGGGGAGCTCGCCACAAATGCAGCCGAAATTGTAGGTTGACTTGGGGAGCTTAACACAGAGCCCCCAGATCATCTACTGCAACATCCCTTCTCCAAACAATTACTGGGCCACATTAAGTTCTAGAGTCCCCTCACACTTGGCTGGCTCTCCAGTTGGTACATAAGCTGCTTGCCTGAAAGGAAAATGCAGCCCTTTATCCTTTTGGTTTCTGAGTCTTTGTTTGCCTTGCCTCTTATCAGGTGATTGTTGCTGCAAATGACTTTTCCTTTTTTTATTAAGCATAGAACCACCATAAGATGTCACAATGATCCCCTTCAGTGCCTAACACACTTCTCCATACCTCCATCACATGGCAGTGACCGTAAAATTCATGAAACCATGGTCAATAATGCTGGTAATTTACTAATTCCTTTATTTACTTGCTGTTCTACAGACACGAGGAGCCCAAAATGACTAGGTAAAAGTTGCAGCTTTAGCTTTGGAGGAATCCTTAGGTTTCCTTGAAGAAATATTTTTCCTGCTAGGGTTCAAGACTTTGGATCCTGCATAGTCTAAAATTGCAGGAATGATCAGTACAAGCTCCCCAATGGGACAGTGAAAGGGACAGTGAGAATAGTAAATCTTTCTTTCAACATTTGACTCCCACAGCTGTATATCCTAGTCCTGGGTACAAGGTATCATATAATAGCTGTTGATTAAATATGAATACCGCATTATAAAAGTCAGCATCCTAGCCACATAAGGTGTCTTCGCCATGCTGGCTGGCTAGGCCTTAAAAGGACTGTTTTTACATACTATGTGATTCTGTATGATCTTGTCATCACACACGCCCACATTAGATGTAGCATTACTTCTGATTCACTACCATGACTGGGTATGGTTGGGGTAACCTCAGATTTGCTCTTGGTATTTCACCTAATACTCTTATTCTGCAGATCAGAAATCTGATGTGAGTGTTCTACAAGATTCTAGGTATTTATGATCTCATTCAAAATGAGGGGTCTTGGGAAATGACCAGAGTGCTTCCATGGAATGATTGGCTCTGCTGCAAGAGACCGTTAGGCCAGAGATCCATTTATTGCCTTGCAATGACGTAGCAGATGTAAGAGACAATTTTATTTTAATATCAAGAAGGACTCAGTTTTCAATGTCTCTTGAAAGATCTTGGATAATCCTCTTCCTCAAAATGCAGTTATTCTGTTACAAGTTTGTAGATCCATTCAAAGAGAGACTGGTGTAACATTTATTATATATGCTTTGAGTGGCATGACAGCATCTTTACTCAGAGAACTGTCTCCCTTTTGGTCACTAGGCCCTATGTTGGAAGCTAGCTCAGATCTGAAAACTGGGTGAGGAATAGTCATTTTCATTGCAAAGGCTGGTAGAGGCCTTGACCTACCAGCTCTTGAGGTTTTTTTTCTGGTTACCCATGTCAAGCAACATTCTAGTTGGCTGCTCACTTATTCCATTTCTAGACATACCACAGTCTCCCAGCCATTATCCCAGAACACTGTAGGTAAAGCATCACTTCTGTGCTACCCTGGGATTACTGAGCTGTATAGTAATTATGTTTCCTTTGCTTCTGATGGCTCAGTGCCGCCCTCTGATTTTCGCTATGCTGGAGCTATGTCACCTTCATTGACACTAGGGGCCTCTTGCTCATGACATCATCTCCTCATGTTATTGCTGTTCTACAGAGGAAAGCCACATCGAGCTTCTCAAAGATGTGAGTGTTTTCCTCAGCAAAGCAGGTCTTTTTGGTGCGCCAAGTATTGCCACTGCGGTTCTCAAGCTCCTACGTATTCTGTATTTTTGACATAATTTTAGCCTAGGAGACCCACTGAAGCTGAACATTCTGCCTCCTTTGCTATTTTGCTGCCTTTGCTTTTAAATCCTGGCCTTGAATGTCAGCAAAATATACCCCCAGCTGTAGAAAATAAAGGTCTTTAAAATTTTCCAGGAAGGCCTCTGGCTTTCCTAGCATTTCCTGAGTTGCTAGGTGGCTGACTTCAGGTTGTCATTCACTTTTACTAAGGTTTCCAATGCAAATGAAAAACTCTGCTAATTTCATAATCTTTAAGATCACCATTGTCCCTGCCCAGTTCAAGCATTAGAGCTACTCCATGAGCCATTGTTTTGCCTCTCTCCTGCCCCTATTCCATTCCAAAACAGGTGAGACTATGAATGATTGTGATGCCAAGTTGGAACTTGAGACAAAGACTTATGAAAAGGTAGTTTCTTTGGAAAGGGGTCCCTGGAAACAGAAATAAAGGGATGGGTAAAGTGACAAGAAAAAAGGGCTGGGAGGAAAGTTTATTCCCCTTGAGAACAGCTGGGACTCAATCCCGCTGTGGTCCTAACTCTAAAGAACTGTTTTTCTTTATTTGTTTGTCTTGTTCCTTTGTTGCTTTCAGTTTTGTATCCCACATATTAGTGAAATCAGAGAGAAACAAAAATTCATAGACACAAACAATAGTTTAGTGGTTACCAGAGGGTAACGGGGGATGGGAGTGGTAGATGAGTGTAAATGGGATCAAATATATAGTGATGGAAGGAGAACTGACTCTGGGTGGTGAACACACAATGCGATATATAGATGATGTATTACTGAATTGTACACTTGAAACCAATGTAATTTTATGAACCATTGTCACCCCAATACATTTTAATTAAAAAAAACAAAAAAACAAAGAACAGTGTTGCTTGCACCTCTGAATGAAGCACCAGAGCCTGGGACCTTCATCACCAGCTCCTGAGCTCTACTGATGGATTTGTCCATGGACATCAACTCTATTTCTGGGCTGCTTTGCTGGCATTGTCTGAGTAGCTATAACAGAAAAGCAGAGAAATATGGCTGATGCTTCATGTGGGATGTGACAAGTATGATGAGCTGCGTCTATGACAAATGCAGCTTGGTTTAAAGTGGGCCAAAGTTATGTCCACAACATCCATTTTATAAATGAGAAAATTTAGATTTAGATTTTGAAATGATTTACCCACTGTCACCCAATAAGTGAATGACAAAATGAAATGAAACCTTATTGGAAGTGAAAAATCTGCAGTTCTACCCCAGGCCCACGGAATCAGAATCTACATTTTAATATAATCCCCATGTGCTGTACTTGCATATTTAGGTTTGCTAAGCACTAGTTGAAAATGTCTGTGTGTGTGTGTGTGTTTATTAAATGCCTACAGTCATCAATTAAACAAAAAAAATCTTATACACAGTAACAAGTGATCTCAAAGCTATATTATTCTTTTTAGCCAAACCAAAGAGATTGTCCTAAGTATTTTCTTTTTTAAATCTTAATTAATAAAACTATTTTGCTGTGCGGTAGCCATTACAGTTTTTTAAAACATGTTTCTGTGGATTAGAGTTGGGTTGGGAAGTGACGTAGAAGGTGTATTATTGTCATAAGTAAGTAATGTGCCAACCAGAGGTAAAGAGGCAACAATACACAGGAGCAAGACTCAAGGATAACTTATTTGAGAGGGTACTGGTTTTTTTCTATTGCTGCTGTAGCAAATTACCAAAAACTTGGATAAAACAACATAAGTATATCATCTTACAGTTCTGTTGACTTGACTGGTTTCTCTGCTCTGGGTTTCACCCTTTTCCTCAGGCTTAAATAAAGATGTTGACTAACTGGACTCTCATCAGCAAGACTTGGGGAGAATCTACTTCCAAAATAATTAAGGTTTTTGGAAGAATCCAGTTCCTTATGGTTATAAGACTCAGGTACCCATTTACTTGCTGGCTGTCTCACGGGGGGCTATTCTTAGCTTCTAGTGATCTCTCAGGTCCTTATGTGTAGGTCGTTGTATCTCAGAGCCAGTAAGAGCATATCAAATCTCCTCATGCTTGGAATATCTGTGACTTTTCCTTCTGCCATGTATCCCTTGCTTTGCTTTCTGCCATATTTTTTTCTGCCTTCAGCCAGAAAATGTTCTTTGCTTTTAAAGGCTGGCATGATTTGATTGAGCACACCTAGATAATCAAGGTTACACTCTCCATTTTTTAAAGTCTGTAACTTTAATTAGATCTACAAAGTCTCATTTGTCATGTAACGTAGTAAATTCATAGATCCCAACTGTTAGAGGATGAGCATCTTTGGAGAGCCATTCTGCTTACCACGGAGAGCTCCTGGCTTCAAAAAGTAGTGGAGATGGTTTGGAGATAGGTTTTAGAGGACTATAAATACGAGGAATAAATTCATTCTTTCAACAAATGTTTATTAAGCAAATACTGCTTTCTTGTATAATATTCTTGTGTAAGATTTTAACTTTCGAGCAATAGGGTGTCATTGAAGGATATTAAATAAAAAAGTAGTAAAATAAAAAATAAATCTTCTTTAGAAATGTTAATTTGCTATCACGAGTCACAGGGGCCTACGGGGGTGAAGTAGAAGACAGACTGAGGATTTCTTCCTTTTTAAAACTGCAGTTTGGAGCCAGAAAGATAAGGGTCTATTTTTGGAAGCTGGCAATGGGAAGAGAAAGGAAAGCATGATTCTGAGGAAAACTACACAGGGATAATTTACAGGACTTCATGCTTTGTATAAAAGGCACGGAGATGAAAGCAATGCATGATGCTGGAGAATTTGAGGAATAGCAAATTGCTCCTTACAATATCTGTAGTTCAAGAAGAACAAAGCAATGACCCCAAATCATTGAAATGACATCCTAGAATAGAGGCACCAGGTGAGCCCTCAGCAAACAACAAAAGTAAAAACATCAATTTTCACATTCTCACTTCATTGTTCTTTTCATGTGTTGTTGCAGGCTCTCCAGATGGGCATTGCCTGTCATAGTGCATTTTACATCACCTTGACTTAACCACCAGTAAATCTCAAACTAACCCAGCCATTCATAACAATTCTTGTCTATTTGCAGGAACAAATGTCACCTCCGAAAGTGTCTTCCCAAAAAATATATCAACAGAAATTATACTAAAGTATGGGCCAAAACTGTTAAAAAATGACTAAAGTTGAGAATAATTTTGAACCAATTAAAAAGCATAAATTATGTCTAAATTAATCCTAAAATAAGAGAAGGGTTGACATTTTTCTTACACATATTCAAATGTTGTCTCCTTTACTATGTTAACCAGAAACATTATGAAGAAATAATCGACTAGAGACGAAATATGACCCATATGGTGGGCATTTGTTTGAAACTCTCTGGATGGGGAATTGTTTTCAAAAAAGAAAGAAACTCAGTAAAACCCTTAAGAAATTATTCATTCAAGTCTATATCTGGTACAGGTTTTATTGTTTCAGTTCTCCTCATTAAAAATAGCATTTATTTTGAGATTAATTTAATAGACATAAACACAACAACATTGAAGGTCATACTACAATCTGAAACTGTCTCTAATATTTTTGGTTTGGCTTCACAAAAAATGCATTGTGTCAAACACTTTTTCCCCTTAATTTTTAAACCTTTGTGTATTTTTAAAGAAAATGTAATCCATATGTTTCTTAAACATTTACACTTCACTCATCAAATTCCTCTTGTGTAAGAGTGACTTGGGAATAAAAAAGACTTTGGAAAGTGTTTATTTGCTTTTGGAGCTATTTTTATTAGGAAACAAATAGCATAATTATTGGTATAGTTAATGTTTGAAACCTCAGTGTTCATTTTTTTCAAGTATATAAATAACACTATCTAGAACATCCATATTCGTCCTTATATCTTATTTTTCTAGCCTATTAACATGGCGATAATCTTCATTATAATCAGTCGTGATACTATTATTGTTATTATTTATTATGATTGTTGTTATAAACTCATTGTAACATTAGTGGTATTATAAAAATATCTATATTTTTATAACATCTTCATTTACAAAATTATTTTACCTCACTCATCTTTACTTAAAGACTTCTGTGGAAGAGACTTCCAGGCGTTGTAGCACACTCACCTATTTCATTTTCAGAAAGAATTTGCCAATTGCTTTACATCCTCCAAAAAACTTTTAAGGCCATTTGTCTTATTTTCACTTTCATGACTTTGAGTGTGCTGTTCATCTCACTTAGCTATTTTAGCCTTTTCTTTTCACATCTTTGTACAATTGTCTCTGTCCTTATAATTTGAATTAAAACTCATATCTTCCTAAAATATTTAATTGTTGAACTCAAATAATTTATCCTACATGTTTCATTTATTCCCTTTTTATACCTCTGAACACTGCATTGTTTAATTTGTTTATTTTCCGAATTATATATAGCCTTAGGTATTCCTAAATAATTTTATGGATGTGTGCTCTGAAACCCAAGAGAGCTTAAAGCATCTTTCAAAGTAGTGTTTATGTTTTGTATTTTGGTTTTTTTTTCTTTCTTTCATGACTTCTCGTTGTGCTTAGTTCTGATTGCTACAACTTACGATCTCGGTAAATATGGTTGGTTCGTTAATTTTCACTTTATTATGTAACATATGTGATTGTTTTTGCCATGAAAACAATCCTGTAAAATGCCAGCTAAAAGTGGATTTTGACTTAGTCTTTTTAAAGAAATTAGAGTGCATGTTTGTAATTTATTGTAACGTGAAGCTTGGCTCTTCAAATATTTTTGTTTTGTTTTGTTTTATTTTTTTATTTTTATTTTTATTTAACAAAGATCTTGAGAATATAGTGTAGAGAAGAAGAAAAAGTGCTGAAAAAGACCTTAATAAAAACTGCCAGTTACAAAATATTGTTTATCTGCGTAACAGATAATGACAGACCACAACTAGTAAGGCATTGCTTAGGCTTTGTGCTAGATGCTGGCAATGAAGAGAGGAAAGACAACCTCCCCTCTCAGACAGCTGACTGTTTTGGGAGTCACAAAAGTAGACAATTTCAACACTGAAAAGTGATAGGACTATCAAATATATGGTGATGGAAGGAGAACTGACTCTGGGTGGTGAACACACGATGGGATTTATAGATGATATATTACAGAATTGTACACCTGAAATCTAAGTAATTTTACTAACAATTGTCACCCCAATAAATTAAAAAAAAAAAAGTGATAGGACAAAGGTAAAAGTGTAGAGGCATCTTGGCCTTAACTTCAGAAGAAACAGTTTTGGAGCGCTCTCAAAGTTAGGTAGGTTGTGTAAGTTAAGCAATATAACAGGGCAAAGCAGAAAACCTTTATTTAATAGACACATAGCACTTGTGCAGGTTATTGTTTCGAGTACCTTACAAATATTAACTCATTCAATCCTTATAACTATCCCATTGGGTGAACACTATGACCATCCTAATTTACAAGTGAAGCACAAAAAGTTAAGTGAATTGCCCAAGGTCAACAGCAGGCACCTAGAAATTAAATACAGGTGATGTGCCTCCAGGGCCCTTGTTCTTAGCCCCTATGGGAGGCTTCCAATAAGGAATTTACATATTTATGAAAGTGAAGCAGTCAGAGAAGAACAAGCAGTTTGGCATTCATTACCTGATGGCAAGTTGAAGCTAAAGAAGTAAATGAAAAAAAATCACATTGAATAAACCAGGATTTTATCTTAAATGAATTGTTGAAATTGGAACAACAGGGTATTATTTCAATGTTAGAAAGCATATTCTCTAGCATCATGGAGTGTGGGATATAAAATGACTGGGTTGGACATAGAAAGTGCTGGTAGGAGGTGATTGTAATAACACGAGTGAGAAAATGGTGGAAATATGGTCAAAGGGAGTTGAAAGTTATTCTGACGGTGTGCGTTTGAGGGCTTATTAAACTGTTGGTGTTCAACAAAAGAGAGCAAGTCATGTCTGAAGTGAATCCTCTGAGTTTCTGATTGGGGCAATCTGGTACCTAGTGGTAACTATTTAAATAAGGATGAAAAAAAGGAAATCAAACATTAGCAAATGTTCATGACACCATGTAAAGAGAAAAAAAGATATAAAGCTTGAAATTCTATATTCTGAATTGTCCCTTAAAAAAATATGTGTGCAATATACACACAAATACATGCTCTGGTGAAAAAAGGAAAACCTATTCATTTGAAATGACAAAATTTTTCAGTAGAATTTTTAATTTTTTCCCGCATTTTCTAAATTTTTTGCAATGGGCATACATTAATTATATTTCCATTAAACTGAAAGTAAATGTTACTGGAAATATTTTAAATAGTGATCTTATTTAGGGTTAACAGGGTAAATCTTCCTTGAAAGCAAAATAAAGTATGTACCAAAAATAGATGCATGATTAATTTTAGATTAGGAATACCCCTTATGAAGCTTTTTAATTTTCCCCATTGTTGATTTTTATTTAAAAATATAGCTAACATACAACATTGTATCAGTTTCAGGTGTACGCCATAGTTGTTCAGCATTTATACACCTAAGGAAGTGATCACCATAAGTCCAGTAACCACCAGACACTGTACTACGCTATCACAATATTATTTACTATATTCCCCATGTTGTATGTTACATCACCATGACTTATTTGTTTAATATTTGGAAATTTGAATCTCTTTTTCTCCTTCACATTTTGCCCCCATTTAAAAAAAATTCAATTAGTTAACATTCAATATTATTTTGTATTAATTTCAGGTGTACAGTATAGTGGTTAGACATTTATGTAATTTAAGAAGTGATTCCTCTGACTAGTCTAGTGCTCACCTAGCACTATATATAACTATTACCATATTATTGACTATATTCCCTAAGCTTTACTTTACATTTCCATAACTATTTTGTAACTACCAATTTGTACTTCTTAATCCCTTCACCTTTTTTACCCAGTCCCCCAACCCCTCCAATCTATCATTCCAACAAACCTAGTACCCATCTAACACCATTCAGAGTTATTACAATATTTTTGACTATATTCCTTGTGCTATACCCTACATCCCCATGATATTTAACAACAAATTTGTACTTTTTAACCCTACCACCCCCTATTTGGCACCCACCTCCTCCCATTAGGCAACCATCAAAATGAGTCTGTTTCTGTTTTGTTTGTTTATTTTTTTCTTTAGATTTCCCATATAAGTGAAATCACATCGCATCTGTCTTTCACAGTCTGACATACTCCACTCAGCAAAATACCCTGCAGGTCCATCCATGCCGCTGCAGATTGCAAGAACCCATTCCCTTCCCTGGCCGTGCAATAGTCCATTGCATATATGTACCACCTCCTCTTTATCCATTCATCTATTGATAGACACCTAGGCTGCCTCCACATCTCAGCCATTGCAAACAATGCTGCAATGCATATATGAATGCACATGGAACCTCAAGGTAGCATTTTGGGTTTCTTCAGATAAATATCCTGACATGGGATTACTGAACCTTTCTTTGTCTAACGTTGTTACAGCCTTTGTTTTAAAGTCTATTTTGTCTGGTATAAATATTGCTACTCAAGATTTTTATTTATTTATTTTTTTCCATTTCATGAAATAATGTTTTCCATCCCTTTATTTTCAATCTGTGTATGTCTTTCAGTTTGAAGTGAGTCTCTTGTAGGTAGCATATGTAAGGGTGTTATTTGCTTATTCATTCAGTCACCCTGTATTTTTAATTGGATCATTCAATCCATTTACAATGAAAGTAATTGTTGATAGATATGTAGCTATTGCCATTTTATTATTCATATATATATATATATTTCCTTTTTTTTTTCTTTTTCCATCTTAAAGAAGTCCTTCTAACATTCTGTGTAATATTGGTTTGGTGATGATGAACTCCTTTAGCTTTTTCTTGTCTGGGAAGCTCTTTATCTGTCTTTCAATTTTAAATGATAGCCTTGCTGGGTCGCGTAGTCTTGGTTGTAGGTCCTAGCTTTTCTTCATGTTGAATATTCTGTGCCAAGCCCCTCTGGCATGAAAAGTTTCTGTTGAGAAATCAGCTCACAATCTTATGTTACTAGTTGCCTTTCTCTTGTTGCTTTTAAGATTCTCTATTTGTCTTTAACCTTTGCCATTTGAATTATAATGTGTTTGGTGTGGACCTGTTTGGATTCATCTTGTTTGGGACTCTCTGTGCTTCCTGAGCTAGTATGTCTATTTCCTTCACTAGGTTAGAAAAGTTTTCAGTCATTATTTTTTCAAATAGGTTCTCAATCCCTTGCTTACTCTCTTCCTCTTCTGGTAGCCCTATGATGCAAATGTTGTTACTCCTGATGTTGTCCCAGAGGTCTCTTAAACTGTCCTCATTTTTTTTCCTCTGTTCTGATTGTGTGTTTCCTGCTACCCTCTCTTCCAAATCATTGATTTGATCTTCTGTTTCATCTAGTTTGCTGGTGATTTCTTCTAGTGCATTTTTCATTTCAGTTATTGTATTCTTCACTTCTGACTCCTTCTTTTTTATGGTTTCTATGTCCTTTTTATGCTTGCTATCTTTTTATTGAAGTTCTCCCTAAGTTCCTTGAGCATTCTTATAATCATTGTTTTGAACTCTGTCTCTGGTAGGTTTAATTATTTTTCTGGAGTTTTCTCTTGTTCTTTCATGTGGGATGTATTTCTTTGTTTCTTCACTTTGGCTGCCTCTCTGTGTTTGTTTCAATGATTAGGCAGATCTGCTATGTCTCCCAGTCTTGCCGAGTGTCCTTATGCAGTAGGTGTCCTGTGGCACAGTCTCCCTGATCACCTGTGCTGGGTGCTCCAGGAGTGTCCCTTGTATGGGTTATGTGCGCCCTTCTGCTATAGTTGAGCCTTGATTGCTATTGGCATATCAGTGGGTGGGATTGACCCTCAAGCTGACTGGCTGTAGGGTTTGGCCACATCCACAGCTTATAGGCTGCTGTGCAGGGGGACTTACCTTGCTGAGTGGGATTCACCCCAATGTGCTCTGGTGGCTCTTGAGACAGCTCTTTGGGTGTACCACTTGTGGGGCTAATTGGGCAGTGCTCTGCTGTGATCTGAAGCCAGCCTCCAAGTATGTTGGTTCTGGGGTATCTTGGGAGGGGCTCTGGTTCAGGCCCAGGTCAGCCACTGCCTGTGACCAGCCAGGGTTACCTGGTAGGAGCTACAGAACCATTCACATTGGTCCCTGCCTGTGCTGGACCTGGAGGCATATGGGAGAGGACATGCTATGAATTGAGGACAGCTGCCATCAGTGTCAGATCTGGAGTAGTTCCACAAAAAGCCAGGACACACTGAGGCCTGCTGCTGATTGCCAGCTCCTGTAAGGTTCAGCCGCCGATAAAGCTTTGTGCAGTATGGATTTGGGTGTGGTTGTGTCTCAGTGGGTCACAAGAGGAGCTCAGCAGACCAATCACATTCAGATTTGGCCACGTTGGGGAGGGCTTAATACAAGAAAAATGGGACCCACCTGCCAGCTGTATGGGAGAACCCCACACAGGGGAAAACGATAAGTGTCTTCCAACCCTCACCCAAAGCCACACACCTCAGTCTGCACCCTCCCCCCATATGTCTCTGACACCTCCTGAGTCACTGTCCCTCCACCACAGCCGAGGGTGAGTGCCTGCAAGCAAGTCTGTGTGTGCCCTTTAAGAGGATGGCTGGGTTTCCCGCAGCCTTCTGTCCCACCCAAATAGTCAGAATTTCCCATGTTTTTTACAGACAAATGTTGTGGGGCTCCTCTTCCCAGTACCAGTACACCGGTTGCAGGGCTTGTGCGGGGCTGGGGTCCCTAGCACTTCCATGGGAAACCTCTGTGGCTGAACTATCCCTCCCAATTTTCATCCACCATACAGAGTTTTGGGACCAGATCCTTTTGTGTCTCTGACCCTCCTACCAGTCTTGACATGGCTTCGTTATATCCTTAGTTACAAGACTTCTGTTCAGCTAGATTTCATGTGGTTCTCCCGGATGATTGTTCTATAGTTTTGTTGTAATTTTGGTGTGTTCATGGGATGAGGCAAGCAGTGTTTATCTATTCCACCATATTGTTTCTTTCCCTTAGGAAACTATTTTCAATAATACATAATTGTGAAATGTTTGTTTGTAAATATATTTATTGTGATGTCATTTATGACACTAAAAATTGGCATCAACAATAGGAATTGTTGAAATGAATTACAGTACAACTGTGTGAATGCACATTGCACACTTATTAGAGCAGTTATTTACAAAAATATTTTATCACTCGGGAAAATATTTAAGATATGTGAAAAAAGCAGGACCTGAGTTCTTCGTGGCTATTCACATAGGCTATTCTGAATGGAAGGTGATATTGATTTTCTTCTTTGACTTTTTATAGTTTTCAAAACCTGTACAATATGCCTATATATTTACTTATAAAGTATAATAACATTTTATAATATGATAATGTAGTTTGTTGTCTTACTCAGTATTACTGTTCTTTAATCATTTCAAATGGACTTACATTTGAATTTTAAGTGCACTGCCAATGAAGAATGGAAAACTCATCCAAATTAAGAGGCTGCTTATGTCAAGAAAGGCAGTTGGTGGTCAAAATCATGATTGTAAAGGAGAATAAGCAGGGAGAGTCAATAAGTACATTAAAAAGTATACTTTTCAGGAGTGTTTGAATATGGCAGGAGAGATCATAACTTTTACTAAAAAAAGCACTAAAATTTGAAATTTCAAGTACTGAAAAGATAAAAGGATATTTGTTAGAACATAATCATTTTCTTGGGATTTCTGAAAAACAATATTCAGGACCCATACATGGATGGCTGACTCTTATTTGTGTTTTAGGCAGGTACTGCTTATGTATTTTGTTTGTTTGCATGGATATATTGACCAACATTCAGAATTGGTAATGACATGATTTGACTTATATGGAAAAGAAGCCTTGAGGTGGTCATGTTCCTCCTTTGTCCCATAAAAGGTAACAGAATCTGAGAAAATTAATTTTTTATCTTCATTAACATTTATCCATTTTTGAGCAAAACAAATACATTAGATTGATTTGACAGAACTAAAAATCCTAGTGTGTTAAAATAATTGAAATTATTTTATCCACATGTAATTGTCTTAACTGCACGTAACCTGAGCACTTTTATGCTAATCTTTAAATTTAATAAAGCTAATATTTATTGAATGACTACTATGTGCAAGTACTTTAACTGCATTGTCTCACTTAATCCTCAGATGATACAATACTGAAACTGGACTGGGAATACTTAGGATGATTTTGTTATGTGGTCTTCCAGTTAGTAAACAACAATCTCACTAGAGAAAGCAGGTAGTAGTATCTACATTTGATATATGAGGGTATTTAGGCTGAGAGTATAAATACCTGGTCCAAAGTCACATAACTGGAATACAAGTGTTGGAATCAAAATTCAAATAAGATTTGCTTTGAGCCTGTATGCCCACAATGTTTCTAGTACTCCTAGAAAAAATGTATGACACTTTTCATTTTTAAGAACATTCTTGAGTATTTGATATTTTAATCATTAACCTTTTCTTTATACAGATACCTGTTAAGTATTTCTTGTACTGCTTATGATTATTTCTTTTGTGATCATACTTTTGATATACAGCCATTAACAATTTCTTTTATACTAACATTCAACATACGGTGTTTCCCCGAAAATATGACCTACCCCAAAAATAAGTCCCAGTTAAGATCTCAGCCAGACTGACGCATTTAGTATATTATGACGATGTCTGAGAAGAAAATGACATGACGCTATTTGAATAAATTTAGATTGTTGTACATGAAAAAATAAAACATCCTCTGAAAATAAGACCTAATGGAGCAAAAATTAATATAAGTCCTGGTCTTATTTTCAGGGACTTAAAGTAAGACCGGAACTTATATTAATTTTTGCTCCATTAGGTCTTATTTTCATTTTTGCTCCACTAGGTCTCATATATATATGAATCCATGTGCTATTAAGATTTGCTTTAGTCATTTTGGATTAAAGAGAAAGAATTCTCTTCTAGAATTAAAAGATATTTCCTTCATTCCCTATATCATTTCCTCTTTTCTTCTATGTTTTCAGTACCTTCCTTCCTTCTTCCTATCTTTTTAAAGAAATTTAGCCATGAATTTAAACCTTGTAAGGTTGGGATGGGAGGGAGATTTTATGTGGAAGTGGGTGTGAACTTTCATTTTATGTGATTCTTTATCTTACCAAGGGCAGAAAAATAATGGCAGGTGGATTTTTGTTTTTCTTCAGTGAATTTAAGAAAATATTTATGCTGAAACTTATTTTTCTTCAGTTTTACTTTTGCTTATGAAGGAAGAATTATTGTCCCCATTTTGCAAATGAGTCAGCTGAAACAGAGAGATTACATGGTGCATTCAAAGTCTTTCAGCAAGGAAGTATACTGTATGTAGATTTCAACCCAGATTTGCTTGGTACCCAGGCTCATGATGATTTTCTACTCATATACTCTCTTCGTTTATTCTAAAACACAGGGTTATGAGACTTCAGAGATGGAAGAGCATCTGAGATTACCCATTCTAACTACACCAATTTATGTTGTAGGGAATTGTAGCCCAGAGGATTTAGACCACTTACTTAAAGTCATATAATCAATTACTATAATACCAGCATTATGATTGTGGTTGCTTTCTTCCCATATGTCAGGAACTAACAAATTGGCCCACATTCTTTGGTGTACTAGGTATGAATAACAAGATAGACTCCTGAAGTGGGAAGATGAATTAGAAAAGGATGTGTCACCTGGACAATGATTATTTTGAGCCAATAAATTTACACTGCCACCTCGATGTCAGGTATCAGGGTACAAGGATTGGAGGTAGACTTTAACTCTCCCTATTCACTTCAACTCTGCACCATGGGCTGTGTACCAATTCATGACCATTTACAGTAGCTCTTCAAATAGAGACACTTCAAAGACCTGTTTGGCCTCTTTTTAGGTGGCATCTCCTTTAGATACTGGTATTCCTTTGCTGCTCTAGTATCCATTTGGGGTGTATTGTTGATGTGTTACTACAACCAAGGCACTGATTATTGCTTTAATTATTGCTCTTAGATGCGGCTTGGTCTTATGCCAATGTCAACAGTGCTTTCACCTTTACAGCTCTAAGCAGACATTGCATTATACAGCCAACTGCAGACTCCATTGTGATAAGTCTTTTCTCAATAGGCCCTTCAGGCTTATATTAAATTACCCTTTCACTCATAGGATTTTAACATTGTGGGCCAAAATTGGACATCTTGTTTTACTAATTATGAACTTAAAATATAAAATCTGTAATTAATTTTAACTCAAAGTAAAATTAGCAACTCATGGGTCCCTAAACTAGTTGTTCTCAAAGTATGCTCTCTGAGTTAGAAGTATTAGCATAACCTGGTTGCTTGTTAAAAATGGAAATTCTTGGGTGCCCTACTGAGGGATTCTGCTATCTGCTAAAGTTTGAGAACAGCTCTCCTTAAATATTCTATACTACGACTATACATAATGGCCCATGCATTTCCAACCATGCTTCCACTTTCATACCTTTGTGCCTTTGCTTAAATTATTTCTTCTGTTTCAATAGTCCATTCCTCCATGTTCAGATGTTCACACATTCATTTAAGTTTTATCAAAGGCCAGTTACTCCGAACTTCCTCCAATCAGTATTATGTGCTCTTCATTTTGAATATTCAAAGTATTTTGCTTATGTAGCTAGCGTATGTCGTGACTTGTGTTAAGCTATTTTTATTCATGCTTTCTTCTCAATAAAGTAGACTGCAGGGTTTACTGAGCAAGCTCTATGCCTTTTGTACTATACTTCTCTTTCGTCTTAGTTTCCCTCTATTTTTCGTGGTGATAACATCTATCTACCTTCTGGGATTCTTTCCAAAATTAAAATGTATAATAAATGTGAAACAGATTATGAATGATAGCTAATAATATTATTAGTAGGTACTATGTAAGTGTCGAACCAAATGAAATTTTAGGGCTCTTAGATCTGCATATAAAGGTCAGCACCCTCATTATCCCTAATTAAAGCAATGAAAAAATAAAGAAAAAGAGAGAGAAATTATAAGGAATTTGTGGAGAAACTTTTTCTCTTATAAAAGACCGTGAGCCTTTGTTACTACATTTATAATGTAATTTAATATTAAATCTGTTTAGGATCACCAGACATGGTGAATTATTATTTTTCATATTAGGCATTATATTATTTAGATATGTTCAATATTGTGGAGACTATCTAAGACTCCTCAAAGACAGTGTTGCTTGTATTAAATATCAATTTTCCTTAAATATATTTAAGCACCACTAATTACAGAGGGTATCAGATCTCTTATTTTAGAAAAAAAATGGATCCAAAGGCTCAGATCAAGATGTGGGCTGAACCACAATAGTTTATCCCAGATTAAATTGGCTCAGGAATACTGGGTGTTTGCTTATACTGGAAATGGGTATATTAATTTTGATAAAACATCCCAAGAAATTATTTACTAATGGTTTCTAGGCTATCTCTGCAAGTAGTCCTTAAAAGTCTACTGTTTAGAAGCCAGGCCAACAGCATATTTTCTCAATTTAATGTATTGGGCTGATATTTTCTACAACGAAAAGAATATTGATACAATAGAGTTGATATTCTTTAAAATGTTGTAGGATCACATGAATATTTATTCATCATTCAATATATATTTAAGGCTGCTTACTAAAAATTATTAACTTGTCTAAAAAAAGTAAATATGCCAAAAGACAATGATTATGATGATGGTAACAATGATATTAATAATAATAATGCCATTTATTTGTCACTTTTTTATTTTCTAGGCTCTATGCCAAGAACTTCACAAATAGTAAGATTGACCTTGACTTAATTTTATATAAAATAGTAAAAGGAAATTATTATTCCTTATTCTTTAGAGAGGAGAAAACTGAGGATCAAAAATTGTAAGTGAAGAGATGGCTATAAAAAAAAAATTTATAAGTGAATAATCCGAAATCACATATTCAGTAAGTGATGTGAAGTGATATGGTGGTCAGAATTCAAACTCAAGTACAACAGATTTTGAAGTCTGTCAAGTGTTGGAACTACTTTGGGATAAGAGACAATAAACAACAACTTGACCATAAGTTTTTTTCTTGATGGAAGATTTAGGGATACAACTCGACATTTTTCTTCTTTATAAAAGTTTGGGGCTTTAATGAATAGTGGAAGCCAGTTTGGTGTAAAGGTTCAGAATGTAGACTTTAAGGCCTTTTTGCTTTTGATTTGGAATCCTACCTCCAAAACTTGTTTGCTGTTTGATACTGGAAAAGCTAATTCGATTCTTGATGCCTGTATCTTATTTGTGGACTTGAGGCAATAATAGTATTTACCTCATATTGAATTGTAGTAAAGACATTCTCACTTTCAGTCTCTAAGCTGTCTCTCTCTGTCTGTCTCTGGGTGTGAGCGCGCGCGCGTGTGTGTGTGTGTGTGTGTGTGTGTGTAGAAACATGTGTATAGATGTTGATGTAAACAAAGCTGGCTCTTTGTGTGTCCCCTAGTTTCTTCCTAGTCTCCATGCTGAGGACTCTAACCTAACTAGCCTCAACCAACAGCAAAGACTCAAAGTTAATGATTAGCTGTGTCCTGTAAGCTTACGCAATGTAACCATAAAGATTTCTATCAATAAACAGGCAGAATGACATAGCAACAACTATCAAACTAGGTGTTGGCATCAAGTCGAAGCAATTATCCATCATAAGACCACCAAGAGTATGGCTCCTGGCTTCTACCGCATTTGTTGTTCCTTTGTCTTGTCAGTCATTAGTAGTTCAGCTATACTACAAAATATGTACTATAAGCACTGTCTAGTAGTGGAGAATAATCTGCACAGACTGCATGCTCACCTTTACTACTCTGACCCAATCTTCCTGTAAGTAAATTACTCTAAAATAAATTCTGTTATAGTCATTGGACATTCGTTTTTCAGTCTTAAGACACCTTTACAGTTTGGTTGTCATTGTACCTCCGCACTACCTTCAGACAACATGCGTCTTATATCTTTGACGTATATACATATGTTTATATATTTACGTGTGTAATATATATGTCTGTCTATCTATTTATATCTGTCTATCTATCTGTCTATCTATCTATCTACCTACCTATCATCTATCTATCCATCCATCCATCCATCCATCCATCCATCCATCCATCCATCCATGTGTCTTAGAATGATTCTTGGCATATAGTAAGTACTATGTACCAGCTAGATATATCATCATCATCATCGTCGTCGTCCTCATCATCATCATATCTGATTTTTCCTGCATCGGTAGCTTATACCAATTAAGCCCTTCTGTATTTGAGTTCAACATTATGTAAACTACAACAGTGGAACAGAAATAAAATTGCTTGGGACTTTTAGGGAAAAAAGCAATTAATATTTTTAAATATTTTAGCACTGGGTAATTTTTTTCTTTTTTTTTCCTCCCAAAGTCCTCTGAAATTTTAAATTTCCAAGTGAACTAAGTCATTAACATCCAATGGCCTAATGCAAAGTGGTCTCTGAAAAATAACTATATATGTTAACTTTCGTTACCTGAAAAAAAAATTTCTTGCTACATTGCTAACCGAAAGATAGCCCCCACCCCACCCCACCCCACCCTAGCATCCTGATATCAACGAATGTAAAGGCTAAAGCAAGCTCTCTTTAAATAGTATTGGCTATGTGCCATTAAAACTATGTTTCTCTTTCTCAAATAGCATGGGTAACTTACAGAAACTTGAAGTTCTGATGAAAAATTTAATATGGGGATCATACCAAAAGCTTTTATTGGTGTCGTAGCAAAAATCATTGTCCGTGAGTTTACAACAACATAATTTTTGGTATATTTCTTAAATGTAAGTTTTATTTGATTGTTCCTAGCATCAGAGAATAATACCTACAGAGGTTTTAGAATATAGGTTCTGTGCTCAGTTATCACATCCATTCCACGTGATTAATTGTAAAATTAGACAATATAATCCCTTGGGTTAAATATACTGTTTGAAGAAAGGATCATTAACTTATTTTTAGCCATAACTCTCTAATAGGAAAGTAAATAGGTATATTTGACACTGAAAAATAGATTAATACTAAAGTCAGTACACAAAAAAATATTTTTAACGAAATGTTTGATTATTTTCATTTTCAAAGGCCTAATGTGCTAATTTTGGGTATATTGACCAGTGAGCTGTTAAACATGCAGAAAATTTTACACCATTCCAACATAATTAGATAGTTGAGCATAATAACAGTAATTCATTACAGCCACTGAAGTCCAATACTATATAACAATTGTTATTCCTCAATTTCTTAATAGAAAAAAAAGCCCCTATCTATGTTTTAATCATAAATTAGTTTCTTTCCATCTGTATTGTACTTAAGACTGACTCAACTTTTGCAAAAATATAAATAGTATATATTCTTTTAGTTAAATACTAGAAAACAAAGTTATTTCTTTCTTTAATATTACGTTTTCTTTCTTGAATATCACATTTGCCTAATGTGTTTAGATAGTTTTTTTGCAATGTTATTACTCTGGTATGAAAACAGGTCTATGGTATGTCTGCAACAGAAATATCAACTAGACACAAAGTCAAAGTGTGTGAAGTTCCTGTTCTTTCTTTCATAATCTTCAAGTTCCTTGTAGTACTTCACATTGTAACAACAGATGTATGCTGCTGTCCCGTTTTGTCTAATGGGTCCCATTGTTGTACCTATCAGATATGCTTCCTCTTATTGCTATCTGATCCCATTTAGAAGGAGTGCCATTCATCATTTCTACGTGATAACATAAAATGTGTCTTTTAAAAATCAATCCTTTTGAACAAGCTGGTTACTTCTCCTGAATAATGTCTTCCTAGTCTGCTGTCCTGTGGGAAACATAAATCTACTTTCTTTATGAGAGGTTTCATCTAAGACATAAAGTATTGGCTTAGAATTGTTCCTACACATAGTGGATTATCTAGGAGTTAAAAATTTGCATATTTTGTTGAAGGGATATTAAATATTTATCATAAAGACTAAAATACAGACAAATATATACACACAGACACAGATGGGTACATGCACATACACACATATGAGGCTATCGATGTCAGTTTGGGTTCATGAAACCATAAATTAATCTGGAAAGATGACTTCAGTTTAGTCATCTGATCTAATGACAGGTGCACCCTTTCCTTGTTCATCTCTATGAACTATAAACTCAACAAGGGAATATTCCATTTGCTATTCTTGGGGTACACATGGAAAATTCCAGAGGTTTAAAAGGAACATGCTACTGGGGTTGGGATTCTAGCTAAATAAGGCAAACTTCAGATAATTTTCATGTTATATTAATAAGAAATATCTGCTAGTAAGGCTCTTTACAGTTTGCAATGTCTTTTTTGTTGTTGTTGTTGTTTTATTTTTTGTATACTAGCTTGTATCTTTTGAAAGTCACCTCAAAGTTATGAATCAAGGAACATTGTGATGGTTTCCATGAAGAAATTATGACCCAATATGGATAAATCAATGGCAACAGGACACACAGAATTACATGGCAGAACCAATAAGTCTCCAAGCCTCTGATTCTTAAATCAACAATCTTTAAATTATATCGTTAACGAACATCAACAATTAAAATAAGGGAAGTATTTTCTCTCTTTTAGTACCTGTAATGTTCAAATGGAAATTCATTATGGCCTAACTGGTGTGGCTTTCCTCACAAACAGCTAAGAGAGGCTTAATTCACTCATTTATTTTCTAATTTACTCAACAAATGCATAAATGGACTGAGTTACAGATTATCTCTATATACAATTAGGTGAATCCTTTTATCTAAATTTACAGATTTTTATTGACATATAAATAAGTTACGTATGAATTAAAGTGTCAATTTATTTGTTCTTCTAGATAGTCTAAAACAAAAATACGTATACTAACAGTATTGTAATAGAATTGGGGCTTATATTGACCCCCTAAATCAGTTACCACGATAATAAACATAACTTTTGAGTTGTATAGTTATTTCTGTTGCATTGAATATAATAATTTCCCTGATGAATGTTCAACTTTTAAAATAGAAGCAATTCATAAAAATAATGAAAATACTATATATATATATATATATATATATATATATATATATATATATTACATATATATAGTATAGAATATATATATATATATGTTGACATGGCAGTCCTTTGTCTCTCTTTTTGTGGAGAACTATTTTACAGTGCTGCTGCTTTCAGCAAGAAACAATCTGTTCTATGGCCATGATGTGGCTCACTGATACACAAGCAGCTAAGAGCATCCAAATGACATAATAGGAATTCAATTACAGCTCTCAGAGAGCCTGTACCACCACTAGTCATATCTGAATTGCACTGATTAAAGAAGTAATAGGAGCATTTTTTTTTTTTGTAATTTAAATACATGTATTTTCAATTCATTTTTGGACAATAATGGTTTCAGATTTGTTCCTTAATTCAGTCTTTCGTATAGAATTATTAGTGGTATGTTGACTTATGTTAACAAAAGAACAGTAGGAAAAAAATAAAATAAAAGAAGCTTGTCTTTGCCTGAAAAACACAAGACTATCATAAACAACTAGACCCGTATCCAGGCATGACTATGTAAGCATTTTGGGAAGCAGGAAAACAAAACAAATCAAAGTATTTACTGTATGAAAAACAAATCTGGTGCTTAAAAATAAACTGGTTTGTCTTTATTCTTCAAGCTTTTCTATCTCAAGGCAGATGTCCTTAAGAATGTTGAAAAGTAAAAGAAAATATTACATATTTAAAAACACTAAAAATAAATTATATTGTTTGTATGAAGTCTTTTGAAAATTTGACATTTTCAGCCATGTACTTTTGCTTCCAGACTAAAAGGAATTAATTTGCTAAAGCAGAAACTCTAAATTGATTATATATAACTTAGGAATCAATTATTAAAATATACATGTTAATATAATGAATGTGATACACATACTACAATGCCAACAAAAAATAACTTTGCCAAAGACTTTGTATAGTGGTGACAATTTAGTCTCCATTTAGTCGAATAAACTGTGGCAGATTCTTTAGCATCTCTAGGCCTACTTCAATAGAAATTATAGTTATAATATCTATGTGTTAAGGTTGTTGTGAGGTTTATGTTTATAAAATAATTGTTAAGTGGTATTTTAACGGGGAGAATTATTTTAAGAAACATAACTATAAGGCATTACACAAAAGATACAATAATGATATTTCAAAAGATAAAAAAATTCAACATTAAAATTAACATTTCCACAAAGAGAACAATTGGAAGTATAATACAAACTTAAGTTCTTTAAAATTTAACCAAAGACTTCCACGGTGCTTTCATTAAAAAGAAAACGGTGACTAAAGCTTTGGCACACTGGGGAACTAACATACCTATCAAAAATCCTTGGAGATTTGTGAAAGGAAAATATTTTTTGCTCTTTTCAATGAGTATATTCGTCAGTCTAACTAACAGTTTTAAAAATAACCTCTAAATGCTAAGCAGGAACATTTAAGCACATTCAGCCATTCAGTCATTTTTCCATTCAACAAATATTCTTTAACTGCCTACTATGTGTCAGAAATTGTGCTAGACTCAAGATGAAAAACATATGGTCCCGGCCTCGGAATTTTTGCTGTTCTCATAAAGCAAGTTCTGCCAAGATAGTGTCTGAAATTCTCCCTCTTTTACATCCACACCTAGCATCAAATCTTTTAAGATACTCATAGAGCTTGTAACTTTTGCATTTATTGATTGACCAAATGCTAAAGCTAAACAAAGTCCAGAAAAGATTGTTTACTTTTGAAGAGATCACAAGGAGTACCAATTTGGGGATCAAGTTATAATGTTTTTCAAATAGAATTTTCTTGAATTTATATTTTAATAAAACCAAACTTTGCATGGTTAGAGTAGAAAAATCATACTGTGTAATAGCAATTTAAGTAAAATGTGCTAGTCATTTCACACACACCAGAAATTAACAAGCATTTTTTTTTTGCTGATGTTGTACCTTTATAATCTAGAAGAAAGACTGTTTAGCAAGTTATAGGGAATAGCCATTTTGAAAATTTTTATCTTGATATTTTTGTCTTATTGTATTTAAGAAATATTTTCATGGTCCATAAGTCCCAAGGTAATTTTTTCCTCACATCTTTAAGTACTTTTAAAAGTCATCTTGGAAATTTCCTAAAGTATATTTTACTGTATATCTAATTTATGTTTGATATATACACGAGGTCAGAATTCACTTAAATACTACGATAGTTTAAATATAAGAAAATCAATTACGGTTTTCACATCAGAATTTTACTTTTCTTAGCAATGTTTCAGTCACTTAATAGTCCATGTTGTTGAACATCAAAATACATGAGATGCTTCTACCTTTTAAAGATGTCACCCCGTCCCCACCCCCTGCCTCTTTTCTGGAATATCTCCATGAGGTCACTGATGATGGAATATTAACGTACAAAAAAGAAATTCCAAAATGTAATTTGACTCATTTTTTTTTCCTTCTTGAAACTCCTTAGAACAAGTAAACTTAAAATGAAAATTATATTCTAAAATTTAATAATAGTTAACGACATTTCCCCTAATATATATAATATATATATATACATTTCTGTGCATATATATGTATATATGCATTTCTCTATATATTTTCTCTCCAAACGATAATCATATATGCATATGGAAAATGATGAATGAAGAGGAGTATCCATAACGAAAAGATGTTATGGTTAGATATTTCTACATGGTGTAAGGTATTGAGTTCAGCATAAATACAATTCATAGACCTGAAAAGTACATAATGACTCACACCAAGTAATTTTGAATGTGTTGGTTCTCTTATGACATCTTAAGACCCTGAATCTTTACAAATGATTTCTTCCTAAATCTAATACAAAGAAGATGAAGAACATAGTGGATAAGGACTAGACAAGCTAAACAGCCTGACTTCAAATCCTAGTTCTATTTACTGGCTTTGTAAACCTCTCTGGGTCAGAATGCGCATCTACATTTGAGGATAAAATCATTCTTCTCCTCTAAAAATGTATCTTCCTTATGGGGGTGTCATGAAGTTTAAATGAGTTAATATACAAAGAAGCACTTAGTAAGAGTTACCTCATAAGACTTAGCTCTATTTTTCGATGCTCATTGATCCACATCTATAAAAAGTAACTTTGGCTTCTAGAAAATAAAATTGGTAAATCTAAAGGAACACTCAGTGCTGTATTTCCTATAAATTGCTCAGTGCTATGACTGCTTCCTATAAACATTGTTATCAAATCATCTCTAGTTTTAGACTTATCTCATGCTAAACTTCTAGACAAAAAGAGAAAAAAAATTTGAAAGAAAACAAAAAGTATAGTTCAGGTTTCAAATATTTCCAAACATCTAGACCTTGATATTCCTAATAACATTCCTGATAACAGTAAAATAGAGCCAGGTAGATATTATTCTCATCTCCAGGTAACTATATGGCTAGACATTTAAATGTTGTGATATCATTTTTATCATGCTTTTCAAAAAAGGAATTTAAGTGGTCATTAATTAATTGCACAACTACTTTGAGACCGTGAATGCAAAAAGGGAAGTTGGCTAGCAGACTCACCCAATTCAAAGAGAACAGTTTACGAATAATCTGGATTTTTTAACTTCCTGGCAAAGGTCAAATTTTTGAGACGTATTTTAAAGAATGAATGAGACTATCCATGAGACAAGCACAAGGAGAATAGAAAGTAATTTCCTTTTAAATTTACTTAAACTGGCAGTGTCTTGGACCAGTTTCTGAGTAACTTTTGTCATGTTTAATGAGCAAAAATGCAAGAGGTGGGGTTTGTTTTCCAATTCATGCAGACTTGTATCTTCCAGGTTCTTTACCTTAAAAATAAATTATGAGAACTTAAGTCTTGAATGGTTCTGTCTAATGAAGCTCTAGTTATACCTAGTGACAGAAGGACTTCAAATAGATACAATAAAAGGAATCTCTAAAGCAAGAATGTTACATCCAGGTTAACAGTGCACACAGCTATTCTCAGACTTGCCTGAATAGACAGAAATAGGAATCCCTGTTAAACCTCAAACGAATTCAGGAAAAGTATAAATCTTGCTGTTCACACAAACCAGAATTTGGAAAATTCAGAGAATGGCTATAATGGAGCCAACACTGTTCTAAAATTTTACATGTTCTTATTGAAGACATCTGTCTAGAGTTTAGCTGAGCTACTCCATGACATTGCTGCCTCCACATCCTTTCTGCTTGGCCAAGCGGTCTGTGGGGACCTTAAGCTGTCACTATCCCTCACGCAAGTGCATGCGCCAGATAACTATCTGCAGAGTCACAAGTAAATGTAAGTTCCCGACATGACACCCCCATAGGCCATTCTGATCAACAATGTCCCCTGCTTCCCAGTGCCTTCCATTCATGCTCCCCTTAGATCAGACCCCCACGGAGGTTACCAGAACCCCACTCTTTCTGTTTGAATTGACCAATCCGGGCTTACCCCAGAAACCCCAAACCACTCTACCCAGGCACCCTAATAAAGGATGCCCCGGGTCCTGCCTTGCTCCCTGCCTGTGGCCTACTATGACCCCTTGAGGCATACCGTGTACTTCCCCCAGGTCCTGGGAGTAATACACTTTTCTGGTTCATTGTCTCCTGTGGTCTATCGTTGATGTATGGCTTACCACTCTGCACCCTGTGCTCCACTTAACAAATGTTAATTTAACAAAGTCATAGCAATATCACAGAAAAAGTCTGACAATTTAAATATTATAAACAAAGCACTTTTACATAAAAAATGAAATTAATTTAACAATGCTAACTTATAGCTATCATTAGATCCTAATGATTATAAGTCTTTAATATTTCCCCAAATTAAGAATTTCTTAGATATTCTAAGTGATCATTTCAGTCCTATTCAAGTAGATCTTGTAAATAAAAGTGAACAAAAAGATGTATCACATTTAGTGAGAATACTAGGATGATTTTATTGTTACTGTGGGTGAAACTGGTTGAGTGAGCAATATGGTGGGAACTTAAGTTAGCTGTTAAAGGAGCCATCAGCAGCAGAGACCATAGTGATTGGATTGACAACTCAGAACTCCAAAAGAATGGCTTGTAAAGTTATTCTCAAGCAGATCCAATACAACCTTTAAGTCAAATGGGGACATTATAATTTTGATATTTTATAACTATCTCTAATTTTTTTCAGTGGGAATTTAAAAATAAAGAAGTTCATTATGTCACAATGAGTTGTCATATCTTTTATGTAAGAATTAGAGGATGCTAAAGTCAATATTGATAAAAAGAAATAAACCATCTATGAAATCCTATAAGACAAATACAATTTGTGCATTTATTTTTGCTGTATTTCATATTCATGTCACCACCCTTAAAATAGAATTAATGTGTATAATTGATGTTACTCTTCCTGGATTTTAATTTATGAGTTCTAGAGTACACATATATGATTTTAGGTGTGGTTCAAATACTACACACACACACACACACACACACACACACACACACACACACACTAACGCAGAAACTCCTATAAAACTATCCGGACACATTAAGTGCATTGGCTTATGTTCATGGTATTTGAGTAAATTTTGTAATTTTTTTAATGGGTAGTGTGGCAGATTAAAGATCACCTCAAACTCTTTGACTCTTCTCTTGTGAAGAAGTGGAGTTATGACACCCCCTTGAATCTGGATGAGCACTGTGATTGCTTTGATCAGTAACATCCAGCCACAGTGATGCTGTGAGCAGGTGCCGGGTCTGGACTTTAGGAGGCTAGGAATGTCTACGTGCTATTTCCTAAAACACTCTCAGGCAGCCCTGAGCCACCTCATGAAAACTCTGAGTACCCTGAGACTACAGGAGTTGGACTGGCACATAGAGACTTCTTTTGCAGCCTCTGGACAAGCTTGGCCTTTCAGCCATCACCACCAAAGCTCCAGATGTGTAAATGTAGCCACTCTGGACCTTCCAGACCAGCCAATCTGCCTCTGAATAATACCAAGGTGGCCTTAGTCAAAACCACATAGGACAGCATAGCTCAGTGGAGCTCTGCCTCCAGTCTTGACCCATAAGATCATGAGATGCACTACATTAATGATGGGTTCTAAATATTTCCTACTCCTATACATTTCTATATAAGTAAAGCCAATGAAAGCATTGCTGTCAATCTCATTTATATGTAGCTGAGGGAATCTGATTTTGTATACCATGATAGATCGAACAGAATTCCTCCATTTATACCCTACAATTTCCCAGCAGCTTTGACTCCTCCTCTATTTCAGAATAATTAAAATATTTAATAATTCTCAACAAAACAAAACATAATAAAAGATGGAACCCTGGTTAAATATCACCTCAGAGAGCATTTCCCTGACTAACCTACTGTACATCCTTCATGGATCTCCTTCATCTGCTTAATTTTTCTTCATTATACTATCACTACTGGTATTACATGTCCACCTTCACTTTCACATATCATTTCCTTAAGTGTACTCTATTTTGTTTCCTGCCTAGAACAGTGGCTGGCACATAAATGCCTCAGTAAATATTTGCTGAAGAAGTAAAATTTCGTCTTCAGATATTTTATCTGAAAATTACAAATGTTGCTTTTACCAATAAAAATACAGTAATTTGAAAGAGAAAGGTATTCTAACATTGTCTAACGGTAGAAATTAGAAATGCTTAATTTTCAAGAGATGATTAATATATCCATTTCTAAATGCTGTTATTTTGAGGGATGTTTACTACCAATATTTACTTGGTATTTGTTTGTATAACCTAAGCCATTTAAAAATGAACTTTGAAATATTTTATGAAAACTTGTATTTCTCTCTGGAGTTAATCATCAGCTAAAAATTTTTCCTTGATTTGTGTTTAATTTACATGACAGTAAATTGCATATGAAGTACTAGCGCCATATTTCATGTGATTATCTGTATAATTTATGGTCATGAGGGTGCCAAGACATTTATTTTAGCACATGTGAGTTTACAATGGCATTAAAAGTTTACATTGATAAAATTAATTGTCCTATTTGACAAAGGATGGAAACAATCTGAAGGCTTTTAAGAGTGAAATTGACTTCGAAATAGCAAAACATCCAGTGGCTCCCCATTTGGTTTAAATGAACAGGCTATTATCAATCTATTCATGAAATCTCAGTGTGGTACCATTTCCCTATTAAAGCTTTATGCAGAGGGAGTGGAGCTATTTTGTATACTTATCCTTTGTTCTTCTACCACTTTCTCTTTCCCATGTTTACATTACAAGAGGGAAGTTAGGAAAATAAAGAAGGAACCAACTGAGAAAGGAGCATACCATGTTTCCCCGAAAATAAGACCTAGCAGGACAATCAGCTTTAATGTGTCTTTTGGAACAAAAATTAATATAAAACCAGGTCTTATTTTACAATAATATAAGACTGGGTCTTATATAATAGTATAATATAATACAATATAATATAATATAATATAATATAATATAATATAATATAATATAATATAATATAATACCGGGTCTTATATTAATTTTTGTTCCAAAGACGCATTAGAGCTGATTGTCCAGCTAGGTCTTATTTTCGGGGAAACATGGTAGAAGATTTGAGAAGCTTCATGAGTAGGAGCAGGGAGAGAGCACATCCTCCAGGCATGTTGCTTGCCTGGCTAACAACACATTTCACTTTAAAATTCAGTTATCCTGCATGAGAAGCTACATTATTATTTTCCTGAATTAATTTCTCTTTCCCATGCAACAATGACTGTCCTTCTTATCATCCACACTCATAATGGGGAATAAACAACCAACCACCTCAGCAACATATATTATTAAGATTCTTCCTTGTTCAGGCCTGCTGTCCCTGCAATTATATTTTACAAATACAATTCCACACAGCTCCTCTCAGTTGAACACAATAATGTAATTTTACTGAATGACTCTGCAGAAGGTCTAATTATTTCTTGAAGCAGGGCTCCTGATGTTATTTCGCGTTTAATTCACGACCACATGCTGAAGGTTATTATCAGTGTGACAACCAATTGAAATGTTTTCTAAAAAGTATTTCACATACTTTTTAACCTGTGACTTTTAAAACAATTGTACTTTACGTTGCTTCTCAAACCCACCTGAAGGACTCAACTATAATAGACAATTAAATTATAATTAAATTATGTATGTTAAATCCATTTTAATTTAAAAATACATACTAATTCTAATATTATTGAAAGTGTGCCTGTGTCACCCAATCAATTATTCATATAGTTTATTTTAATTTAAATAAAAAACTTGTAAATCTCTGTCAGTGACTGGGAAGGGAGTCTTTTCTGCAATCAATTATAAATGATTTATTTTTGAAACACCCAGAGACTGTTTAGGTTTTTCTTGTGACATCCTTAATATACTGCTATAAACTATGTTTTTCTTTTTCACGAAGACACACATACTTATAAGCATATACTTATCTTCCATTTAAAAATCTATTGATATGAAAAAAAATATCACAATAAGAGTAGTAGTTAACACATAGCAAGTGTTTAATATGTACCAGGAAAACATCTCCTTTTAGACATACTATCTCCCTAAATTTTCATAATGGTCCTGAGTAAATATCCCATTTTGCAGGTAAGAACTTCAAAATTTGGAAAGATTTAGTAGCTTGTAAAAGGATAAACTGGTAGTAAATAGAAACATAGGATTCTAGTCAAGAGATCTGCTCTCACAGATCTAGCTCATAACACATCATACTGACATATATTTAGATTAGGTTTTTCAATTACTGAGACATTGTAGGCATGTATATCTGATCTTCAGCAAGATGTGTAGATTTTTTTTTTGAAAGGAGAATAAGGGTAAATTAAAATTTTCCACATGCGTGTTGGGTCTTTAAAAACACAAAAACAACAGCAATAGCATTAGCAAAGCACACTTTTAAATCCTAGAATAGATGCTTAATAACATTTATCTTTCCTATATGATTTCTTTACCTGGGGAAATCAAATTAGTGCATTATTTTCCTAGAGATGTCAATAAAAATGATTCATGCTCTGATATAATACTTAGTTACACTTGAGGGGAAAAACTGCTCTCAAGATTGAAGATGAAAATGATATTTAGAGCTAGAATTTAAAAATTAAGTTACAAATAACAGCATAATAGTAAACTATATACATGGTTCATAGAAAGCAAAGTATCTTTCACTTTTCAAATATTTCTAGAACTCCAGCAAACCACTCTAAGCATATTCTCTTATTACAGAGTGCTTTTGAGAAATGGCATTGAAATATACCTCCAAACTTTGCAAATTCTATCACAGAGGTGTGTCTATAAAAATAACTACCTATTAGTCAGCCCCACCCGCAAGAATATATTTATTTATGTTACCTAGTAATTTACATTTAATTTACATTGAATTTACTTTTGTTGTGACAGGTGTAATTTCATACCAAGAAGACAGAAAAAATATCTATGTTAATGAAGTTCACACAGAAACATTGTGAACCATTTTCTTAGTACGAAAATGATAGAAGTCAAATAGTTGTGACTTTTGTAATATTAACATACAGGTAGGTCATTTAAATGTTTAATTTATTAATAAAACATTTAGGAAACATTATTAATTAATGGTTGCTGTGCTAAAATGGTAACTGGACTATGTAATACTTCTCAATGAAATTACAATAACAGTGTAAAAATAAGTCTTGAGGTCTATTCTGCAAAATGAAAGTCAAAAGAGGTGATATATGATTGCAATAAACACCCATGGAGTAACGATGTGATTAATATAGTTCTTTCTATACTTCACATCCAGGTGGGTGAAAAGATTAGCACAATTGACGAAGCCATAAAAACAGGAATATATAAAATGTGTTTTATCACAAGAGACTTCTTACATTGTTAAACAAGAGACACTGCACTACAGGAAGAGGCATCCTATGAATAAAAATATAACTGTCTTTTTAGGTCTTAATGCATTCTAAAAGTACTTTTAAGTAATTCTTTTTGTATTAGGGAACAATAAATCAAATTAAGATATAACTTTTAACACACAGAAACAATATGTAATTTAGCATTAGGACACAAGAGAGATTCTAGATGTAAGAAGTTAATATCTATGCCTCAATAATAAGGAAATCATAGAATAATTTTTTAAGTCATTTGTATGACTTTACAATGAATGAATTATTCAGGTTATATTTTGGCAAATACAATTAATTGTATAGTAACACACCATTATTTGAATGTAATGTGTGCATTTCTATGAAAGAGGTGCTGCTGTATATTTTTTCTCAGCCATGAATCTGGTGCAATAATTTTGTTACATACTGAAACCTAGCTCATTAAGTAACTGGTGTAACATTCTTGCAATAAAATAAAAAAAATCTAGCAACCAAACACTAAGAATACCAATGTATTTTATTTAAGAGTTTTGAAAAATTCATAAAATGAAGTGAAACAGGTCACACAGAAAATCTCAATGTATTTCTCAATGAAGAAACTTTCGAGTTCCCATTCTTTAAATAAAGAATATTAGAAACTGAAAAAAACGAACAAAAACCAAAAGAAACACAACACCTCAATAAGTTGAAAATAAACACAGAAAATGAACAAAGGAAAGCAAATCTCTGCTTAAAAGTATTTATTCAAAGTATTGAATAAAATGAAAGCAAATTACTATGGCTATATTCAGAGTCACGGGAATAATTTTGAATATTTTAATAATTATAAATAGAGAATGAAAATAAATAATGTGAATATTTATTCATATTAATAAGCCATACAAAGAATAACAAACATCCCCAGTTCTCCTAGCCAACAGCTAGTAGCCACGTAAGTGATGCCACTTTAGAAGTAATTTTTTTAGTCAAGTTGCTTTAGCTGATGAATTTTGAAAGAGGAACACGATATTGCCTAAATTTCAGAAGTAGGAGCAAATAGGTAGGTGTTGTTTTTGAAGTCACTGAATTTTGAGAGTTAATTGTTATATAGCAACAAATCTTCACTGAAACAGTTTATTCATATGAAATTCCTTTGCAAATTCTTTTGTCCTCTTGGATACTTTCCTTCTTTCAATTCATTCTCAGTTTTGATTCTCAAATACAATAATTATTAAAATATTATATAACGAGTAAAAACATACACAATTCCTACAAAGGGAGAGATTTCAATATATTATTGCATGCATTTATTTATGAGCACTAAAATAAGGTTTAAAGAATGTTTGATAACACAGGAAAGAGGCTCATGAGTTAATATTAAATTAGAAAATTTTGATGAAAATCTTTATTTCACTTTTTTGGCCACTCCACTGCCTACCCTATACCATGTAAATCCAAAATTTCTCCTACATTTTTCTTGCACGTAATCAGCTGAACATGAGTGGAGAAAACACCGCGCTGATTATTCTCACCTAAATCCATGAACCTCCCTAGACCATTCACTCAGTCACCAAAAGGAATTATTTCAGCCTGTCACTGATGGAAGCTAACTACCTCTCCACACCTGCCCTCACATCCTGTGTCCTCGTGCCTATTCCTAGAGTTCAACTTCTCATATATCTGACTAAAAAAAAAAAAAAAAAAAATCCCACTCTATTTCTTTCTCATGGGCATCACAGTTCTCCCCTTTCTTACACCACCAGCATTTTGTTCCCCTTTAGATCATTTCAACTAGCAGTCCAACCAGAAGCAGTTTTTCCCATTAAGAAGAAGAAAGAGGAGGAGGAGGGGGAGGGGGAGGGGGAGGGGGAGGGGGAGGGGGAGGGGGAGGGGGAGGGGAGGGGGAGGGGAAGGGGGAGGGGGAGGGGAAGGGGGAGGGGGAGGGGGAGGGGGAGGGGGAGGGGGAGGAGAGAAAGAGGAATAGGAAGGGGAAGGGAAAGGGGAGGGGACGGGGGAGAGAGGAGAAGGAGGAAAAAGTAGAAGAAAAAGAAGAAAGAGATCCTTGTTTTGGTTCCATTTTTAACTGGCTGCTGAAGTACTACTCAATTTTTATGTTTTTATTTTTTTTATTTTTTTAACTTTCAACACAACTCCCGGATAGCACTCACTCTATACACACTCACTCTAATTCTTCTCCCATTTTCCCTTATTTCCACTCTAGCCAGGTTTTTCCCTAATACTCTAGGAAACTACTTTCAAGATCAGCAATGCCCTCTTCATTTTAAATCCAACAGGCAATTCCTGCTTATCGTCGTACTTGATATATCAGCACTATTTTAACAGAGTTGAAACTCTCTCCCACTCCATCAAACTTCCTTTATTTGGCTTCTAAGACACCCGATTCTTTTGGTTTTCCTCCTCTCTTGTTGTTTGCTCTTTCTCTGTCACACTGGCTGGTTTTTCCTCTTCTCACCTTTCTCATTTTGAGGTGCTTCAGGACTCAGTCCATGGCCCCTTCTCTAGGGATACTAACGTCTTTGCAGCTTTATCTGACATCACGGTTTTAAATATCGTTTATTCCCAAATGTTACATATCTGGGCCAGACTTATCTTATGTAGCACAACTGTATATGCAAATCCCTGCTCAATTTTCCCCTTGTAGTGTTTAATGCACATCTCAAATTTAACATTTCCAAATCTGACTCCGGGTCTGCTCTCCTTCAACAGAGTACAGAGTTGTGGCTCCTGTATTCTGTTGTTCTGGCACAGAGTAGTTGTTTAATACATATTTGTTAAATTATGGAATAAATGAATCAAAATGTCAGGGCACAGATCACATATATACAAATATATAAAATGCACATATCAATATCTGAACAGTAAGTAGGGACCCATAGTGGAGGAATGACAAGAACTACTAGTTTTATTTACATTTTCCATAAATGTTATGTACTACTCTGATAGAGAAAATATTTAAAATACAATCCTCCTAGATTTTAAGACATGTAAAGAATACGATTACAAGAAGTTAATGAAAATATTGCTTTAGCAGAATTAAATAATTAGAATTTATAATTATGTTTATAAGATCATCAGGTAAAGTTTTCTTTTGCTCCATCAGAAACAAAATGGCATTTCAATGAAAAGTAATGACATTAAATCAATTTTTCATACCCATTTTCCTCCTATTTGTGAAAAATACAGGAAAGGATTTTTATCTTGTTTATTGTTATATCTGAGATCTAGGAAAGAGAATGGCACCTGGCAATAGGCATTTTCATAACTAAAAGTGCTATTTTTACCTTATTAGATAAATTTATTTATAAATAATTCATGTTCAACATTTGTATCAATATCTTTTTTATATCCCTTAGGGTCTCTCCATATCAACACTTGACTAACAATAATTCAAATTAGCAAACCAAGTTTCTGTAAAGATTATATATAACACAGCTATTTGACCTATTCAAATCTTCCCACCACATTACTTTAGCAAAATGAAGCACAATTTTTCAAGTTGAAAATCTGAGCATTTTGTCCATGGGTCAGACAAGGTTGTCAGCTTTTATTCCCTTCTGAATTATATCTTCTTTGTGTTTGTGCTCATGGAATTACCCAGTGGATACTTGGAACTGATGGGGCTAAGGGACTCTAAAATTATAGTGTAGGCTACACTAAAAACAACTCTTAGTGTTCTGAAAACTGCTTGTGTCATCTACATTCCTCATGCAAATGAGCACTGAAAAGTTCATGTAAAAATAGATCTGATAACATGTACTCAATATGCCCAAATTAGGTTTAAAATTTATATGACTTTTCCTTATTTCTTAACGAAGGCTGCAGGGCTTCATGTTCTTCAATGAATAATGATGTACAGTTTGTTCTATATGCCCATAAACTGAATGTTTGTTTATTTTTAATTTAGCAGGGTTTTTTGTTGTTTTTGTTTTCTTTGTTTGTTTTTGGTGGTTTTTGTTCAGTTTTTGTTTTTTGTTTTTTGCATAGTGATTATGAGCTTGGGGTCTAGCTGTGTGACCTTAATTGTATGATTAAAATCTTCTGTAACTCAGTTTCCTCTTTGTAAAATGAACATTAAAATATCACTTAATTCATTATTGCTATTTTGAGGATTAAATGAAACAATTTGTGTAAAGCTTTGGAACATTTCCTGAGGTATGTTTCTAATAGCTATGACATAAGGAATGGACATATGCCTACATTGGGATCATTTTATATTTCTGAATGTGTATGTTACATTAGTCTGCCAGGGCTGTCCCAACACTATACAACAGAAATTTTCCACAATTCTGCAGGCTGAAAGTTCACTACTGAAGTGTCAGCAGGATTGGGTTCTCCTAAGCTCTTTCTCCTTGGCTTGCACATGGTTGGTGTCTTGCTATGTCCTCATTTGGTCTTTTCTCTTGGTATAAGCATTCCTGTTGCCGTTCCTGAGATTTTCTCTTCCTATAGGGACACCTGCCAAATGGGATTAGGGCCCATCCTGAAGGCCTCATTTTAACTTAATCACCTCTTTAAAACCCCTCTCTCCAGATGCACTCACAGTCTGTGGTACTGGGAGTTAGAACTTCAACATACAAATTTTGCGGGGACACAACTCATCCCCTAACACAGGTACAAACTTGACAAAATTCTCCAGACATTGTCCTCCATTTCATCAAGCTCTTTCTAATCCCTGTATTATTTTATTAATTACAATAGTCCTATGAAAGATCTATAATTTATTTATGATGATTCCAAGACTGAGATAAAGATTACCTTGCTTAGAGGGACTAAAGCGATGACAAGTTTAGAATCCAGGTTGTAAATCATGTCTTCTGTCTGTGTCAAAGGTCAGGCTTTTCCCCACCACATCATGGTTTATCCTAAATTAATCAGTTGTCTGTTATTTGTCAATACACTTGCCAGGTAAGTCTTTCAAACAACCGTGTTTTTGTTTGTTTGTTTGTTTGTTTGTTTTGTTTTTCTTTTTCTTTTTTTTAAATGTTATTTGCTTATTAATTGTCTCCATTGGCCAAACTGTTTCATTACTTTTTTATATAGATGTTACCTTGTGGATTTTCATTTTCCTTTTTATTGGAGCAATTGATTTTTTGATTTATCAATAATTATCAAAATAAGAATCAATTAAGCTTTCTTATAACATTGACCATTTCTTCACTAGACTCACTGGAGCCGGGATTGTGACATTTCTGCCGAGGTGACCATTTTAGATGATGGGGAAATAAAATTAAGGTTGTCAGAAATTCCTGGAAAATGAAAATAACTCATACAATTTTATTGAAGATAATGCTGAATGAAGCATAGAGTTTTGGATTCCATTGTCCTGTCTTTATCATTGCTGTCTTCTTCTATTTGTCCACACTTCTAAAATAGAACTAATTTATAAAGAAAATCAATAATATGGCCTTTAAAAAAAATAAAAAGGTTTGTTTTGAGGATGAAAACAGGACTAATAAATTAGCTCATTCCTTTTTTTTTTAATAGATTGTGAAGACATCATTGATTTTTAAATCAGCTTGAATTCAACAAATAAATGTCATCTCAATTGACTGATTTGGTGGGAACTGGTTTACATGCCAATCTGTGGTCTGATCTAAATGGGTGCTCTCCTAAAAGTATAAATTAAAAATATTTTTTCATGTTATTAAGATATTTTCCTTCCCTACGATAATACTACTGAGCATGGTGAAAGACATATTATAATTGATCACAATAACAACATTTTTAAAAGAGAAGGTAGAAAACTCTTTTAACTTTCACAGTTTTTTGTTTTCTTTTTTGTTCATATTCTCTCTTCAGAGACATTTTTAAAATGAAAATAGAATAGTCTTTCCATTATGTTTCTTTACCAGCAACTTGCTCCAAGTTGTCAAAACCTGTGGCACCTTGCAATTTTGATAATACATGACTTTATATTATGCAATCAGGCACAAATTACTTAAGACAGTGAGAAATAGCCCAGCTGACTACTCAGTATGAACATCTCATTGAAAGATTATTTTCATTTAAATTTTATCATTTATGACTTGCTATAGTAGTGGTGTTTGGGAATTCAAGAAATCAAAAAGAATTTCAATATCTGAACTATACATATTCCAGGAAAAAATAATATATCATTCTCATATAGGAATATGGTGAGAATTAACTCATGTACATGTGCAGATATAGAGATGATCTACCGAAAGGAATGACTACAAATAATATTTGAAGAAAAAGAAACATTTACTTAGTTTTAAATAGTTTTATAATTCTGTATATAATTTTAATCATGAGAAAATTTACACATATAAATAAGCATATATTAAACATTGATATGATTTGGAAATACATGTAACACTACAAAGTGTAATTGAAAATCATTTGTGAGGCTCACAATTGAATTTGAGATGGGTTAAAATTCAGATGCTTCAAAGCTAAATTTTCTATAAGACAAATAGTATGTTATTTTGGAGAAGTAAAAATGAGTTTTAACACTGACGTGCATTAACATTTTTCTGTAAAATATATTTTTCAATATTGATAACAACATTAATGATTGTTGACACTAAAGTATCAAAGCATTTCTCAATATCCTATTATTTCCATCAACCATCATTTTAAAAGTATTTGAAAGCAGTCTTTCATTCATTCTTTCCCCATAGGGAACAAAACAAACAAAAACAAACCAACTTTTGAAAATTGGTTGGAAATGTATGTATAGTTAATCTAGGTCTGCGTTTTATATTTTGTTACATCCTGTAGTTTGTAATTAGGTGTATTTTATAAAATAGTAATAATACTTTTTTATATTAATATATGATTATCCAAACAAATGCAGTAACATTTTGAACTTCATCAATTTGAGTTCTCAAAACAAGCAAGTAAAAAGGCTTGCAAAGTACTATGTGTATACTATATAAAATACATGCAGTGCTTCAACTGTCAAAAGTTTTTTGTGATTGAATGTAACAGGTAATTAGTTGAAGTGCTGATTATAAGATGATTTTCAGGGTACAGAAGAAGATTCAGTCACCTATTTAAGTCTATAAGTACTTTTGCAATATACAGTAGCCATAGGTACAAATTGTCCTCTGAAACCAACGCAATCATTTACACTTTGAAAGATTAATGTGTTTGAGGGGGCAAATAATTACAAGTACTGCATGATTTCTATTTCCAGAAATTTACAGTAAAGTTATAACTAGCACACAAATTCCCAACACTGACCCCACCATCATTATTACCATCACCATCATGTTCATCATCATCTTCATCATTTTCTATCAAAACTTATTGAGCATTAGGTATAGAATACTCATATTATATAGCATACTTTTGTTATCTATGGCATTGAGATTTCTCAGATTGAAGCCAATTTCACAGATGTGAATTAACACTAGGATTTAGTATGCTACTTATAAAAGTTTTCTCTAGGTCAAAAGGCATAAAAAGCTTCCGTGTAGATATTCAAAATATTCTGTATTCAATCAAAAACATAGACTTTCTATCAGAGTATATAAAGTGCTTTCCATTTCCATTGTGCTTGATTGTCTCCTTGAACTAAAGTTCTATTAACGATAATAATTAAAATAAAATTGGGCAAGTACTCTCATTTATGTAGGTTACACCTTCTGGACATAGTTGTCTATATAGATAAAATTATTCTCCTTAGAATTAGGCACAATTGGAAAATTTAGTTCTCAGACTTGCAAGTACTGTATATTGGTGTTAAATTTCTAGAAATTTCTAAAATGTAAAATGCATTTTTGAGGAAAAATTCAAACTTTTACCAAATGACTATGAAGTACTTTTACATGTCCTTATTAAAAAATCTACATAAATTTTCAAATCTCATTAAATCAAGTTAACTAGTGAGCCAGATATTAAGCAAAAACAACATGGTTATAACCTCTTTAATAAAGGGAAAGAGTGAGAAATGTAGCCCCTCACTCTTATTATAAGATACACCGTTATGTATTCTAAGGCAGGACTGTTATGAACAGCTGTTAGTCACCATGCATAAATTGGCTGTGAATGTCTGAAATAGTTGTCCATAGTAATAGGAAATTCATGGTTATTTTACACCTTTAGAGAAGCTTTAGTTCCAGCCTATCAAAACTCATTCTTTCCTGGAGGAAGCTCAGAATTACATGGCTTCTACATCTGCAGAGCATGTTGTGCTTCTCAATCATCTAACTGCGCTAAGACCGGCACAATAAGATCAGTGTTTTCAGGCATTTTCTCAAGCCATGTTTGCTTTCAGTGGGACAGGGGCAAAGAGGGCAGGAGAAACAAAAGTGCACTGCACAGTCACAGGATTAGAGTCCATTTTTCAGCCTACGTAAAAGTATTAGTGGAACCATGAACAAGAAACTTTCTTTGTTTTCACTTTCTTAACTAGCTTGACCTATTAGGAAAGAAAGTTCTCTGCATGTTCCTATCATAAAGACCTTCTTGCTATTTTTTATAGTTAGAACTCCCTTTAGATCTTTACGGAGGGAAATCTATTCAGTGAATAGCATGAAATACTGTTGTTGTTGTTTTGTTTTTTTTTTTTTATAAAATATTAACATCAGTCAACCAAGAAGAACATTTTTTAGAGAAAAAATTTATTAGCCTGCTTATAGTATTTTTTTCTCATTTGAATGTTTTTGATGTCAAAATGTTAGAAAACAATAAATTATTAAGAAATTTTTCAGTATTCCCGAGAATAACTATCAGACATGAAAGATATAAGAAAAAAACAGTAAGAGTCATGTCACAAATATCTTTAAAAATAATAGTTATTCTGAGTTTGGGGATTTTTCTTTCTTGCAATTTCTATGATGAGCTTTCATATATTTATCATTAAAAGATAAACAAATGAAAAGAACAATACAAAATCTATCATAAGATACAAATAAGCACTGATTATTCTTTCAACCAAACTTTTCAGAGGCAATAATTTTTTACTTCAGTAGTCACTGAAATTTTCTCTAGAAGACCAAATTCTTCTTTGGTTAATTGGACTTCATCAAGTGGAATGAGCAGGAGAAAACTGAAGGTATATTTGCTATTTTTGACATACCTATCACCAGGTCGACATGCTACTGAATCAGGGTATGTTGGAAATTGGATGGATATGACTAACTCACATTTTATAAGATTAATTGAATTTGGGTTGAAAAAAAAATGACCTTTGAAAACCAACTGCAAGTTTGACCAAAAAGGTTTCCTATCCATCAAAAATCATCCTCCAAACATGTTTTATGAAATATGTTCAGCATCAACTCATTTGTCTTTGATGCAAGTTTTTGAACATATTAGATAAATCAAACTCAGGAATATTACAGAGGGAAAAATATAAAGAAATTTACAGTGAGTAAAACAATACCAATGGCTAAAATTTATGTTTTAAGGCCAGAGCACACAATTCTTATTTAATAAATCACTGGGAAATTGTCATTTATCTGATAAGAGTAGTTCATCATTTTTAGGATTGTGTCTGTATGATAGCCCCACCAGAAAGGGGGGGGGGGGCAGAGATTTTTTTTATGGTAATTTGGTGATGATTCAAAAAAACTCAGAACAGTTTTATCAAAATCAGAATCTGCCCATATTAAGATAACCAATATCAATGTTCAATATTTCTCTGAGAACTTCAGGGAAAATGAGTTGACTGATGGCAAAAAGATTAACTAGCAAAACAGGATGTAAAGAGCAGTTCTTTGCTTTGGCAGGCTCCTTTCTGTGCTAATGCTATGCAGTTATAGTTAGGGGTCCGGACCCTCTTCAATCTAGACATTGGTGTACAGTCCACACGCATTTTATCCCTTCTTTGAGCTTGCAATTGCTTGTATTAATTCGCTGATTGGTTCTTGCTTGCCCCTTAATAGTTTTATATAGCTCAATTTTGACCCCTAAGGCAAGAGCATACAATTCTTATTTAATAAATTCTTATTTAATAATTTTGACCTCCAAACTAAACAATATATTTTCTGAAGGTAAGAATTACATATTTTTTTCTCTCAAGTTCTTCATTTTATTCCAGCTCAGGATTGGGCATGAAGTGGGAGGAGCTCCTAATTCTTGTCTGATAAACTGAATTTTGACTTTAGCTCGGCCAGTTGGCTTTGATTTCTTGTATTGCTCACAATTTCTTCCCTGGTTTCTCTACCCTCCCCTCATTTTTTCTTTTTTTTCTTTCTTTTTCTCTCAGATTGGGATCTCCGTATTTCCAGCTTCACATTTATAAACTCAGCTCTGCTCCCGAGCCCTGTGCTAGTTGGTTGTTCCCTAATGGAGTGGACCACTCAACACTTGGTCCCTGTGCCTTTGTGTCTCAGGAGAGCAATTCCTAGTCCTCTGCCCAATTTCCTGTCCTACATAGACTTTTGCATTTGCTCCCCTCTTATTAAAAACATATTTGTTAAGATAATCAATGGAAGTAAATATTATTTTAAAAATGTAATAACTTATAAATTAACTTTACAAAACCACAATTTACCCTTCATGACCTACTTGAATTTGGGGAAATAAAGTGTTTTGATTTGACAAGGCCACTCAGAAATACCTTTTCTGATCTTGAAAAGCATTCAGTTGCTGTAGGAAAGATGAACAGACTCCCAAATTTTAGAGAAACTTTTTAATGTTTGCTGCTCAAGTTATCAAAATCATTCATACGTTAAATATTCTGTTCTAAACACATACAACTTAAGAGTATTTAAAGAATCTGTATTAAATCTGCCATTCAATTATAAAAACAAAACAAAACTTTACTACAGTCACTGAGAAAGCTGGGCAAATTGCCGTGGTGCCCACCTATATCACATGTTTAAAGGAATAAGAGGTCAAGCTATTTCACAAATCTAAATCCCCCATCCCTAAATAGGACTAATGACACAACTGGTCACAACCAATCTGTCACAGATTTCAACAAGTTGCATATATCAGCTACTAATGCAACCTGCACACAGGCCTGTTGGGCAATACAACCTGCCACACAGACAAACCTGCTACATAGACTCCCAAGAAGCTATTGTTCGATTCTATGGATATTATAATCTTGTTTAATGGGACAGGGCTTCTTTTTCTTTCAACACCACCATATGAATAACTGTTTGTCTTTGTCTATTCTGGCTGCTATAGCAATATACCGAAGACCAAGTAGCTTATAAACAACAGATGTTTATCTCTCACAGTTCTAGAGGCTAGGAAGTACAGGATCAATGTGGTAGCAGATTCAGTGTCTGATATCTAGAGAGATATCTTTTCAATGTAATCTCACTGAAGGAGGAGGTTGGGAACACTCTGGGGGGTCTCTTTTATAAGGGCATTATCCCATTAATAAGGGCTCTGACTCATGAACTAATCACTTCCCAAAGGCTCAACCTTTAAACACCATTTCACTGGTGATTAGGTTTCAATATGAATTTAGGGGAGATACAAATAATCAGTCCATAACACTGTTTGATTCCTTTCATAAACTATTAAATGTTTGCCTAATACACACCAGAAACTTCACTAGATGCTGTGGATATAAAAGAGAATAAGACACCATTTCTGATCTCCAAACTTCAAAGATCAGTAGGCATGACACATACGAAAAATATAATTTATTTGCAGGGTAACAGAGGTATTTCTCTGATAGTGTTTCTTACTGTATAGATATGTTCAGTGATAATAGCATTATTTTTAGTAATAGAAGTAAATCCATAGTTGGCTCATAATCTGGCCATGCCTGAAGAGGGATCTTTTCAGTGTTCCAAAAATGATCCTCTAGGGTTTCCAATTTACTCTGACAATGTTTACAATAGAACTGATGTAAAAACCAAGCATATATATATATAGTTTATATCTATATATAGTTTATATCTCTCTATATAGTTTATATATAGTTTATATATATATATAGCTAAATTGTTTAATTTACAGTAAGAAATACTATAGGAAGATTAGATATTTATATCCATTTTCCAGGTGTATCCTCTCTGTATGCAAGATGTATTAAAAGCCAAATTATTAGAATATTGATTTGTGAGCACAGTATCAGATCAAGATACTACCGCTGTTTGAGCCTCATTTGTGTATGTCTATTTTATCCATTTCCACAAAACCTGATGGACAAGATGCTGATGTAATCCCAGCAGGATAAGTCTTACATAGGACTTCTACTGCTTGGCAAACACCATCCTAAACAGATTGAAACATGTCCTGTGTCCATTGGCTCAGTATTCACTCATGTCCAAGAAACCATTGGGACTAAATTTAACCAAGAGTCACAGATTATATGTCAGCTAGTTTTCCTACATTGCTCTTAGCTGAAACCTAGCTCTTCCTTGAGAATATTACTTTCTCTGCATCTTTCAGTTTTGAACTCACTTTCCTGATATTCAGGAAGTAAGATTGTGTCTTTTTTCCCTCTCCATTGCAGCTCCATAATGAGTATTGCATAGTTTCATAAAATGTTCTCCATTAATATTCACACTCTTATATTCAATTATCTTTTGCCTCCTCTTTTTCTTCTCTTGATCTCTTGGTCAATCCTCCTCATCCAGTGACGAATTTGACAGAGAGTGAATCACATTCCTTTCCATTCAAATTCCTTCCTGACTATTCCCACTCTGAACCACTATCAACAATTCTATCAGTATGGAATTTTCATAGTCCAGCGGTTATTCTGACCCTTCATTGTGACTGTGTGTATTTCTGTAGCAGTTCATTAACATTATGTTTTAGTTTAAATCTTTTAGGGAAAATCTCATTTTCCTTATATCCAGGTTCCTAGAGTCATTCCTCAGTCTCCTACTGTCTGTAGGAATATTAGCGGTGTCTGGAAGCGAGTGTCAGGTTTTCTGGTATGAGAACTAATAGGAGAATTAGCAAAGGTTTTATCAATGCTTCATTTTAAAGGATCAGTAGGAGTTCTCTGTGGTGGCCAGATGACAAAAGCCTTCTAGGAGGAAGCCACCTCAACAAAGATTTGAAGTCATAAAAATAGTGTGCTAGGGCATGAAGTGCATATGTGTCAACTGATGGTCATTGGGGCCAATTCAATGCCAATAGGAATCTCCAATTTAGGGTGTAGTGAAGAAGGAGACTTCATTTAGTGTAAACAGGTCAACTGTGATACAGCAGAGGCTGTGACAAAAGCTCAGTCATGTTACAGTTCAATTAAGAGACAGAATCGCTGTGGAACAGCATGGTTGTTAGGCGTCCCTGAGGCAAGGCCCATTTCAGGTTAGACAGATCCTCTCTGCCCTGCTCTGTTCTACTTGCTCTTCTCCACTCTTCTCCAGCAAGACACCTTCAGTGTTTTGTCTTAGGTGTTTCAGCTCCAGCTGGTGGTTTTGCTCTAGCCAGGGAAATGCAGTCTTTGGTGGGAAGGGAAAGTGCACTCTCTGAGCCTGAGGGGAGCTGACTATAGACAGAAATCCACACCCTGGTTTCTGATTGGTCTGCCCTCATACAAATGAGGATTCCAAATCCTCACAGTTTGATTGGTCCAATGGAACCGCTCTAATTGGACGGTGAAAATGCTGGTGGGTGATATAGCTGTGAAGCTCTGATTGGATGGGGAAAGCTTCAGTCCTATTGGTTGAAATACAATTCCAGGAACTCCTTTATCAGATGGCAGGAACACAGTGCAACTGGCAGGCAGATTAGTTCAAGCTTCTCCCTGAATCAGTTTGCTTGAGAGGCCCCCGTGTAGAAACGGCTGCTAGGCTCTGGTGTGCTTTTTTGTTTTGTTTCTTGTGGTTTTTTTTCTTGGTAGGTATCTTCTTTTGCAGGATCCACAAATGAATGGTCAAAAATCAGACTGGACATATAGTCAGAGATTCCTGATTGCTATTCTCACCCTTGGTTTCACCCACCTTCCTACATGTGTAGAATAAGCCTTTGATATGGTATTTATTAATAAGCAATTTGCAAACTTGTTGCACTTTATCTGAGTTCTTAAACTGTGCTCTATTCTGTCCCTCTAGGTCATCCATCTGTTTTCCTGATACTCAGTGGGAAATACTTCAGGTAAGTGTTGAGACGGGAACAAGGCAGTTGCCAGATAATGGGGGGGTCTAGTATATGTAAACTTTGCGTTATCACTTTGGCCAACAGAAAATAATTGAAGTGATTGGAAGTCAACACACATTATTAAGGGGAACTAGGCAGCTCAAGTGAATGAGTAAATAGATGGTGCTGAGATTAAAATCACAATACTGTATTGACAACATTAAAAGCATAGTTGATTTTAACGCCATGTGATTCTTATTATAAATTAAATAATTCCTAATATAAAGCTATTCTGATAGAGAAGACCATAGTAAGGATAAGAGAAAACTGCTTTAATAGACTTTAGCCATTCAGAATATTGATAAGAGATAATACACCTTTTTCAGTTGAAACAAAATTCTACAAGTTTAGGCTTCTTCACAGGTGTCATGACTATTTTCATATGTCTATTTTTTTTAATGCACTTGAATCCTATATCCCATTAAGCAGTCTGTACCAAAAACAGGAGCCTTTTATTTCAATCCCCAACCCGCTACAAAAGGATTAGATCTTATCTTTGGTACCTGACCTGTTTCTTGGCCATAAAACTACAGGGATTGACTTGTTCATGGTCTGATAAATATGAAAAATAAAGATCTTCCCACCCCCTTCCACTCTGGCAATCTTCAGGTTGTTCTCTGTATCTGTGAGTTTGTTTCTGTTTTGTTTTATGGGGGACTGGGTGAAAAGGGTGAAGTGGATTAAGAAATACAAACTTTCAGTTATAGAATAAGTCAAAGGGAGGTAATGTACAGCGTAGTACTTATAGTCAATAATATAATAATATTTGATGACAGATGGTTACTAGAATTTTCATGGGATTGCTTTGTAAGGTATTTAAAATGTCTAATCACTGTTATACACCTGAAACCAATATAACATTGTATGTCAACTATAATTCAAAATAAAATTAAAAATACATAATTTTTAAAAAATAAATGTTATGGAGAATAACTATGGCAATAGACTATTATGATAAAATACAGTACGATCATGAACTCAAAAAAATAAAATGAAAAAAAAAACAATAATGATCCATCTGTTGCTTTAACATAAAGGATTTATGATTTTTGCTACTAGGAAATGTGATAAAGTTTGCTGAATCATAGATGGTCAGTCTGTTATCCAGGCCTTTCCAAGTAAACTCTTTTTTGACCCTGACAAATGGTTCTCCTGTGCTGTGCCCAACCTTCTAGGAATCAGAAACACTGATCTACTGTTGAGGAGATCAATTGCCTTGCAGACATCAACCTTTTTATTTTTTTCCTGGTATCAGTTTTATAGTTTCTGTAAAATGAGGGTCCCTGTTCTCGTTGGTCCCGAGTCATCTGATCAAATGAGTATCTGATACCATACAATCCACTGAAGCCCAGTAATTGGAACAATAGAATAACAATGATTATAGTTCATAAAAAAAAACTAAAAACAAAACAAACAAACAAACAACTTCAGTATTTTTAAAGGCTTCAATATATTGGAAATATGGAATACATTTAATAGATTGGACTTCATAATGTTTGTAGCTTCATCTAGTTCTCAAATTCTACGACATGAATTGTGCTTTAATAAACTTCACAAAGACTCATCAATGAGAAATACAGACTCATTTAGGAGTAACAAGTTTATATAGTCATATGATCCAGTTGCTCACAAACCTGGGGACCTCTAAGTGCTGGGGGAGTTTGGAAATATTACAGTGAACCCGAGAACTCTTTTGGTACATGTTCCCCAGGCATAATCCACAAAGGAAGTAATATATCTCTACTACTGTTTTATAAGTCTATGAAGATGTTTTCTATTATTAATGAATTCATTTAAAAACTTCCAGAAATAAATTCTGTAGCTTTTCTATCTAAAAACACAATAAAAATATTATGAAAAAGTAAAGGAAAACCTAGGAATATCTTAACAAAAAGCATAATAGAACAACATAGGAAACATATAATAAAAACTCTGAAACCTATTATACAACAGAAGATTACTGAAGATAAAAGCATGTATTTTGTTCTAGAATAGGAAAATGCTGAAATTTGTCAATTCTCCCTAAATTAATTTATTAGTGCTATGTAATCAATCATAATCAAATAAGTTTAAACAATTTTTAACATGAAAACTAAAACTCAAAAGGACATCTGTAGGAATAAGCATAAGGAAATAGATAGGATGGGAAAATAACAGAAAAAATAAACATATGGGGCCTTGTTTTGCATACGATAAAGTTTTATAAATTAAAAGCAGTGTGGACATATAAATAGATCAATGGACTACATTAGACTCAAGTATAATGGAAATTTAGTGCCTTATAAATGTCATATTTAAAATTAGTAAAGATAAATTGGGTTGGTCAATAAATGATGTTAAAAATAAGTATGGATTTTTCCCCCACTACTTACATAAAATAAGTAATAGATTTAAATGTAAAATATAAAATCATGTAAGTATTTGCAAAAATCCTGCATAATTTATAATCTTGGGGTAGAGATGGCTTTTTTAACCACAAATTAAACTTAAAATAAAGATGCATTTAACATCTACATGCCCCCCAAACAAGGTAGAAATTCTGTAAGTCTACATTTGCAACATATAAGTTAAAAGAGTAATATCAAATATATAAAAAAAATGGAAAATATGTTGACAATTTCTCTCAATAATAAGGAAAGAATATGATCATTCTCATTTGCTGTTGCTTGAACAATCCTCCATTCTCATGGACATGTATTGCTTGGCTGGAAATATGTTGGGATTACAGCAGCTTCTTATATTCCATTGAGGTGAGTATGGAAGGGTAGCTTCTTTATATTTTCCCCCACTGCAGTTAAGAATAATAAAGTTCTTCAGTTCCGACACCATGCTCGCATGATCTTTTTTCCTATTTCTCTGCATTGAGACACTCCTAATTGCTCTACTTGGTGTGGAATCAGGCCCCATGTCTGACCTAAACAGGAGAGGATATACTTGTGTAGAAATGTTGAGCTACCTCACTGTCAGGTTTTTACTCTTCTGGGTCATTGTGACCCAATCTCTTGTAGTACAAGAACTGGAGAGCCAGTCAGCAATTAGAAATGGATATCAACATCTATTGCTGATCAAGCAGAGGCTGAATGCAAGTGCAGTACAGAAGCCATATAAATCTTCTTGCTTAGTCAACTTGTGCCTGCCCACCTAAGCCTAAGGAGATTGATATGTGCTCTCTTGTCTTTTGACCCAGTAGAGAAGATATCATTTATCTGTAGGAGCTGCTTTAGAGAGTACATTTCATATTAGAAATCCAAAAAAACATTTCAAATTTTTGAAACATCTCAAAAGATTTTAGGGCAGCCTAATAACAATTATAAGTATTAATATTTGACCCTGGCCTGATTTATTACCTGCCCTAGCACATAAAAATGGCATGGGTGTTCTTTAGTAAAATGGAGATTGGATATTATAATTGAATATCAAATACAGGAAAAGACGATGTTACCCTACTTTTCTGCCACCTCTCCTCTGGAATACTTTCCTTGAATATGTGCTTATGTATCATAGCATCCATTAGTTGAAAACTAAAAAAAAGAAAATTGGTTAATAAATGATTGTATATATACAATGCCAAACATTCCACCAGGCCCACTTTACTGAATTTGCTGAACCTTTCCTCACCAAAGAGATTAAACTGCTCACCTGCGTGTGTGTTAGTGTGTGCTCGTGTGTCTTAAAGACACAGATGACTTTCTCTACTAGAGTGAGCTAGTGTTACCCTGCTCACACCAATGAATCTGACCACTGAAGAAAACATCTCATGGAAACACTTTCAAGTGCACTATTTTGACTTACATAAAAATGTTTACTTAAGTGAATTTGAAGAATTTAATTAGCTACAAAGAGTCATATTGATGTTGCAGTTTTCCAAAGTCAATTCACAGCAGGTGAAAAGACCTCTGCTTAATGCAGAACAATTATTTTATTTATTTCCTTTTATTTAACAAACACAAATAGCACTTAATAACAGCCAAGTGTTCTTCTAAGGATTTTACAAATATTAACTAATTTAATTTTCTAATGGCCTGTCTTAGTTAGCTTGGACTGTTAAAATAAAAATACCATTGACTGGGTGGCTTAAACAACAAACATTTATTTCTCACAGTTCTGGAGGCTGGGAGGCCAACACCAGGGTGTCAACATGGTCAGGTTCTGGTGAGAGCTTCCTCCTGCTTTCTCCACATGGAGGAGAGAGAAAGAAATCAGTCCCATCCTCTCTTGAAACATAAGGGCATTAATCTCATCATAAGGGTCGTATCCTCATGACCTAATCTAACTTCAATTACCTCCCAGAGGCTCCACTTTCAAATGTTATACATTGGGAAGTAGTGTTTCAACAAATGAATTTTGAGGGGACACAAACACATAGTTCATAGCACAGCTATGAACTCTATTAATAGTACTGTGTAGGTGAGTAAATTGTGGGACAGAGAGATCAACTTCCTTGTTCAAAGTAACACAGCTTCTAGTGGATAGAACCAAGATTTAAATCTCAAGCAGTACTCTAGTCTGAGCTACACCTGTACCTTGTGTTTCAAGTTACCAAAAATGTATCCCAAAAATGTTATATAGAGCTCAGAAAATGAAATTTGCTTTTGTAACATATATTATTTGTAAGTTCCATTCATTTCTAAGGCCATAGCATATAAAAACATCATAATCTTCATAATGATTTAAACATCAATTTTTATTAACCATTATATTTTTATTATGCCATGCAAAATTATGTTGGCAAGCCTTATTTCTAAGACATCTGCAACACATACTGTGATCTTGTCACCTAAATTGTAAATTATCCACTACTAAAGAGAGCATAGGTGCTCTCTTTAGCTGGCTGCTGTTACCTGGTAATAAATAAAAAGGCAGTAATAGGCACAGGTATTATGTGATAGCTTTACTTATCAAATTGGAGGGTATTTTCTGGATGAAATTACCATTTAAATGGGTGAACTTTACATAAGCAGATTGCCCTTCATAATGTGGGTGGGCCTCATCTAATCAGTTGAAAACCTGAATAGAAAAAGACTGCAGCTGCCCTGAGCAAGGGGATTCTCTAGAAGACTGCCAGACTGCCTTTGAACCTCATCTGCACTATTTGCTTTCCTGTGTCCCCAGCCTTCTAGTCCACACAACAGTTGTTGGAGTCACAACCCTCCATCATTATGTGAGCCAGTTCCTTATAATAAATAAATCTCTTTGTGTATGCATGATTTTTTCTTGTGTGTGTGTGTATGATATATATATATATATATATATATATATATATATATATATGCATATGTATATATGTATATACGTGAGTACACACACACACGCACACACATGATACAATAGACCATGCATCAGTTTCTTTAGAACCGTGACTAATATACTTACTGAGATTTGGGTGGAAAATTAATCAAATACACCTAAAGAAGTTCTAACGTAATACCCAAAAGGGAAATACAAATACATGTAATAATGATATCACTTTGTCTATGCATGTCATCATTAATTGAAGAATTTGACTGAATGGTTGTGAAGATCAACAGAATAGTATTGGAGGTCCCAAATGGGACGGGGAACACATGAAAATGATTAAAAAATTTGAAGCTAGTTGTGTATGAAGAGCTATTATTGATCAAATGGAGAATTGTGATTGTAAGGGGACATGAACTGCATTACAATGTGGGGGAGGGGATACAATTCACATAGTAATTTAGGGAAATGCTTCTCCCTAAAGCAGTGGGATGCAGTAGTGACTACAATGTTCAGGGCCATATTTGTTGAATTACAACCTGAAAAGAGAGTGTGCTGTGGCTCAGAGAGCAGACTAGACATATTAAAGCTGAAAAAATGCTGTAAAGGAAGAATTGGTAAAATCTGCTGATTTGAATGTGGGAAGTAGATGATTGAGGATTCAAAAAGATAATAATATTTAGGTTATGGGCCTGAAGAACATAGAAGATGGGGTTTGAACTCCCCAAAAATTCAACTGGGTTTTGAGACTCCTCCACAATTTCCTGGAAGAACTGTAACTAATTTTTTGGAATGAATGGAATGGTTCATATGTATTTGATGCAGACCACAGTCCATTCTTCAATAATAAGTAGGTTGTCAGATTTATTATTGTATATAAGTGAGAAAATATTGCTAGGGACTAATGCTTGGATTTCCCAACTTCTTTATGTTGACATTTCAAGTTCTAAACCAAATATTAATTTTATACTTTCCCAGCCTGGTATTGATTTCCCTGTTTCATAATTTTATTATAAAATAATAAACTGCTTTTTAGGTTTGGCTGATGGGAGCCTATACTGCTACATTAATTTGAGGATTTATTAGGTTTGATTTTGACAAGGGACGTTTTGGTATAAAAAGATATACAGTTGAAAATTGACAGGAATAATCATTAATAAATGCTCAGTCTTAAATTATGAATAAATTCATTATTTAAAATCAAATAAAGGTATATTTTGCCATAAGTTATTACATGAGGAATATACAGAGGAAGGAATATATTTGTAGGATTTCTTCCAGAGGTTTATTCAAAAGTCTCTAGTAATTTAGAGGACATTTACTCACATGGATTTCTGGTACTCTAGAATATTTTGGCACTGATCATGCTAAAAAAAACAAAAAACAAAAATCTACCCTGCTATATATTAATGGAAGCAGTGATTTAGCAAAAATGCTGTGTCATCGTCCAGGACCCAAGACAACTATCTCTTATTTTTTTCATCCTCCTAATCATTCTTTGTGCTTATGGAGATAAAGCTGACATAGAGATTTAGCTCCAAGCTGGCTTCTTGATCCAGACAACTTCGTATGGCATTCATTTAATAGCATGTACTCTGGACCCAAACTAATGGTATTTATATCCAGGCCAGCTGTTTAGTAACTGTGTTAACTTGAGTAAGTTATTTAATCATGTTATGATTCAGTATTCTCATCTGTACGTTGGGCAACATCACAGTACCTACCTCATAGAATATTTATGAAAATTAAATGAGCATTTAGTCCAGGTCTTCTAGAAACCAGAACGCGAGGGAAGATTCAAGAGGCTAACCCTTTATTTTAGTGGTTCTGTTACGTAGGCAGGAAGAATAGGGAGAAATGAAGAAGAAAGGAAGGTAAAGGGAGACAAATGAAAGAGAAGATGAAATCACCATCCTTAAGAAAAAGTACAGTTACCAGACTGGCCAGAACTAGATTTTGCCGGCTGAAGGCAAATCCAGGACACCATCTTGTCCCTCAAGGTTAATTTGGCTAATTATAATGGATTATATTATTAGCATTGCAGTTAGGGGAAATCTCTACCCCCTGTACCACCTTGACAGTTCCAACCGAGTCAAATAAGGACAAAAATCCCACCTCCTGAGGGAAAGGAGTGGTCAGCGAAGACTTGCCTGGGAATGCCTGTAACGCCACCCGTAAATCTTGAATATTTTGTACTTTCATTTTTAGTGAAATAAATTGTCTCATTGTTTTTCGGAGCAGCTGCTCTTCTCCAGGCCTGCCCACACTCACCTTGTGGAGAGTGTACTGTCCTTCTTTAACAAATCTGTTGATTGCTTGGCTTATTAGGTGCGTCCTTGCATTCTTTCCTGTGGTGTATACCAAGAACCTGTTTTTTGGCAACAGTTCCAACCAAGGGTGGTAATAGTGAGAGAAAAAGGAAACTGCAATAACAAAGGAGGTAAAATGAGGTCAGGTGATGTGGTGAAGTTTACCAGTCTGGGTATCATTTCACAGTCAGAGGCCTACACGCAAAGGCGGTCCCTTGGCAGGCATGTTTATTCTGGAAATTACCAGGAAGGGTTGCAATAAGGAACAGCCCCAGAAAAGAGAAGGGTTGGGGGAAGTTATCTTTGTGACTCCGCATCTGTTGTTTCCTGTTGGTCAAAGTTCACCCCAATGAAGAGCTGGCTCTCAGGCAATTCCAGCTTGTCATCCAGCCCTTGGTGTTTCCTCAAGAAACTGCAAGAGAAGTGTATCCTAGTCTGAAAGTGGAAAGGAGACCCAGCAATAGTAGGGGAGAGGAGGTCACATGGATATCTGAGAAAGTGTCCAAGTGCTTAACACAATGAATTAGTATTTGTGGAGCACTTAGAAGAGTACCCAATGATGGTAAATAACATGAGTGCTAGTTATTATTAATCTGAGAGAGGCTGAGGAGAATATAAAATAACAATGAAACTTGTAAATAAAGGGTTGCACTTGATAGTGATTCTGAGATCCTAATTGTCCCAAGACTGTCTTTGATGCAATGGGTTTAATAGCTTAGAAACACAAAGAAGAGGTTAGAAATTGTCAATTCTTCCAAATTTTCTCCCAACAAAGACATAGAGAGTGATTTTAGAATAGGCTCAGCTCTAATTTGAATGATGGCCAGCACAGCCAGGAGTGCTGGTCATGGAGGAGAGTAAAATAATTCTGCCATGATTTTAGAGTGGATGCTAGAACAATAAAAGGGGAACAGTATTTGAATTTCTCTCTGTAAGTCTCCGTTTAGTAGAATCTCTTCTAGTATCTCTGCTTGTGAGTTGCTGGAATACATTACTGGAAAAAAAGAAAAGAAATTAAAATGGAGTCACAGAATATGCCGTGAAAGGACAAACAGCTATAACCTTGGGGGAGCAAAGCATAGAAAGTTTCTGGTAGATGGAGTTCTTCCTAGAATCACTAGGGTGGACCAGATTAGTCCCCTGGTGGTGAGGATTATCTGGTGAAAGCTATGGATGTTTCAAGGGAAAAAAAAGCGCAAAGTAAAAGCATAAAATTTATCTTTGTTTACCCATAGCACCTTTTTTTTTTCCTATCCCCATCTTAAATTTAAGATCTCAACTTAAATTTCCTCAAAGTTTTTAGCAAACTATTTATTGCAGTATAGCATTTTCAAGTTATCAGTATGTAAGATATTGACATTCTGTCAATATGAAATGGAATTTCAAACTTACTATGTTAATCTTAGTCACCTGGATGATGGCATAACAAAATTCCTTTTCTATAATTTTAACTTTTTCAGGAAAAAAAAATATTTTAAAAGGGATGCTGGTCTGTTTTATTCTAATTAATATCACTAAAATGGAAAGAAACCAAATGTATCCGGCTTGACTGTATGCATGTTAAGTGGGATTCCCTCCTTGAAGAAATTTTTGCATCGTCAGGGGATTAAACTGGCAGCTGTCAGGCTGTTCGCATGCAGACCACAGAATGTGCCCCTCCTTCTTCGTGTCTGATGGAGATTTATGCCAGATGCTCAAAAGAAAGGACTGGATTTCAAAACCTTACGGTCAGCATAGAGGGAGAGTGGGTTACAGGAGAAAAAATGTACATTGTTTCAGCATTCTAAAGCATGCGAAAGCTTGGGAATGTGTGTTGTTAGCATATAAATTATATAACACATAAGACATAGCTACTATCAAATTAAAGATTCAGAATACTTATTTGGTCAGAGTGGGTAGGTTTCCTCCTGGTCACACTTTTTTTTCTTGACTTCGGGAAAATATGGAATGATTTTGAGATGCCTGCCACAAAAACTCCAAATTTTCTTTTATGACTGCTTCGATGAAACATAGATGATATTACCATGAAATAATCATTTCTCAAAGTTTAGGGTCTGTAATCTGAATAATTTTTATGTGTAGTTTTTTTTTTAAATAACACATCGATAATGTAATGAAAAACTGCTGTGAAGAATCTTTTCATTGTTAGTCTTTAAAATCTAAAGCAGTGCTAACTCACCATACTTTTTGTCACTTAGCAATGAGTAGTAAGTGAATAATGGGTATACATTTTAATGTCTCAAATCTATGATTCAGCTATTCATATCTAGATTAATTCAAAATAAATTGATCCTAAAAAAGATCTTACTAACATTTTTCATTTTGTAATCATACTCTCAGGAACATTTTGTTAACTTTACCTAGTCTACATCTATTTTTGTTAAAATTATAAAACTTTTTCTTTGTTCTACCAGATGCTAAGGGTAAACATATTTATTTTTAAAATATAAAGCCTTACTCTTGACATAATTAAACTTGAGATTACATTGCCAAAATTAGAGTTCGGCACACGTGCCAGCTTGAACCAGCCATTTGATTCTGTCAATTATCTAAAAATGTGCATGATTCCCTGCTTCCCCATTAACAAATGTGTCTTCAAATTCCACTTTATCATTTCTATCAATGTTGGGAGCTCCAATTAAGCAATACATTGTAGATAAATTCCAACGCAACAAAAGTTTAAAAATATATATCTCCAAATAACAAGTTTTTAAATATTGCAGATATGTAGTATTACCAAATTTTCAGAAAATGTTAACAGTAGTATTAAAAAATAATGTTTATACTGCTGAAGAGTTTCAAAACTGCTATTTGTATTAAAGGAGAGCGTGGTAAGATTGCTACTTTTAGACTGAATCTCTTCAAATATACTTATTCACACACATTCACTTTTGACTTAAGAAGAAAAAAGCCTGCAAAGATATTTTCTGTAAAAGTCAATATCAAATCTTGATAAGGTGATTAACTCAAGTCACTCCTCTCTAATCTCCTTGAAAGTCTATACTCCACAGAAAAATAAAACACATACTTTTTAAATTCCCTGTTAGAAAAGAATCCTAGAGCAAGTGTATTCCCAGTGTGCAAAAAACTGGATTTACAGGTTTAGATTATCTCCAACCAAAATCAATTTATCCATTTGTCTATCTATCTAACTTTATCTTTGTATGTGATTCTCTATCTATCTATCTGTCTGTCTGTCTATCTATCTATCTATCTATCTATCTATCTATCTACATAATCTCATACTCTTATTTGAAAACAATCAAGCTATAGTAGACATTAAATTTTTCCCTGAAGATTTTAGGTTTTCCTTTTTCTGTATACATCAGAAACTTGCTTCTTGCCCTGTGAAATTAGGCATGCCACATGAATTGCTCTGACCAACGAAATGTGAGCAAAAGCACTGAAGAGCTGAGATGCAGTTCACTTTATTCCTCCTCCAGATGGTGAGGCTGGATCCCTGAATAAAATGACATGAGAAGCTCCCAGTCCCTGTTTGTGGTGGCCATTTAGTACTAACAGAACAATAAACCTTTCTTGTTTAAACTCTTAAGATTTGTTACCACAGCCGATTGTAGGCTTGCTTTGTTGTCTCACTCTCTTTATCTATATTTCTGTTTCTCTCTCTTTCTGGTTTTCTCTTCCTCAGTTTTTTCCACCCAAATGTTTACAGAGCATAAAAAGGTGTAGCAAATCTTCTTTTCTCAATTAATGGTATAAGATGGAAACAGGAGACCATGGTGAATTGAATTCCAGGTAGAAAGAAAACTGATCTTTTTTTCTCTATATGAAAATCTCCCCGTCCCCCACCCCAACATACTACCCCTTGTAATTCTCTCCTCTCTCCAATGTGATCAGCACTTGATCCATCAGTGCCCCCTTCCCAGTCCTCGTTAATTGAGCTAAAAAGTGGAGCCTGAGCATTAGAAGCAGATCAAGGGAGAAACACAAAGAGAATGAGTCAGAGAAAACTTGGTATAGAAAAAGCCTGTGAAAATCTGAAATGGCTTTAGTGAGCTTTTTAGTCTGATATCAGTTCTATTACTAAATAATGAGATGCATCAATAAATTATTTCTAATTTGCCATCATCTATCAAACTCCATGGTCCAGTCTATATTTAAAGATTAAAGTTACTAGATTGCATTTCTAATTTATAATGTGGCCCAGGCCACACCTATGATCAGAATCTCTCACAGGCAGCCAGGGCAACTTTGGAGGTTGGGGTTGGGGTGATGACTGTTCAGAGTGAAAATATATTTTGACGTAGTTCCCATTATGGTATCAGTAATGAGAAAGTCAGTGGCAAACATGGACTTCAAAAGAAAAAAAAAAAAAATGTTGGAAGGATTATGCAATATCTTAATGTTTTTTTCAAGAGTTGTTTTTATTATTTTGTAATTCCAAGTAGCTGTAGAAACCCCAGATGAACTTAAGAGTTAAAATGGATGAAACAACATAAAGGTGTACATGAATTTCAATCCAGGAATGCTTTTGTTAGGTCATATAATAATAATTGGGAAAAGTGTTCCAAAGGCAGACAAGACTGTTTTAGTTCTCTGTCTTGAGGAGAGACCTTTTCCCCACCCTGTCTCTACTCTTGTCATGCTTTTATTTTCTATTTCTTGCTCTTCATTTCTAGATGCATTAACTGATATAAGCAATTTTAATTAGTTGGTTCTGAAAATGTCTTTGAAGAGAAATTAATATTATCTTCTGTGTTGTAGCAAATTGCAGTTATTTAGGACCAGCTGCTGCCTGCCTCAGGTGTGTTGAGAGTGTTAAGGTATTTTACCCATTTGAATCTGAAGGTCAAGGACCATAGGTCAGAGAGTTCCTGCCATTCGGGTTTCACTTGTTTTCCTTTCTTTCAGCTCACATTTCATCTTTATTCTTTCTCCATTTTTCTTTTTTCTTGAAAGAGTGAAGACATAATATATTTCCAATTTCTATTGGCTAAAATAACTTTCATTTTAATGGAAACATTTAATTATGAGTTGTATATTTACTATAGGGTTTTTTCCCCATTTTATTCATTTTCAGATTTTATGTTCACAGAATTATTACCCTCATGGGTAAAATATTTTGTTTGTGAGTGTGTGCACATAATGACATTTGACTGTTGACTTTTATAAGGTATTAAAATGTCTCTTCACTTTAACTACTTTGATGTGAAGGCCACAAAATTGATTGCGACAAAGGGGAATTTAATTTTTAAAAAAGATATGTGTAACCTTTTAAGAATAATTTACTTAAATAATTTTAAATATAAAAAATAAAGGCATTAGGAAATTTTTTATCGATTTCCCAGAAAACTGAAGACTCTGAGGAAGTGTTGAGCTTGCAGAATGTTTATTATGAAGCACCCCAACACCGATATCAGTGGAAAGGCCTGAAGAAGCGAGATTGGGCTGGGGAGGAAGCAAAGCTGCCGGGCAGACCTAACACATCTCAGCTGACCCCACAGGTTGTTTTGGAGCTTGAATGTCTTTCAGAGTTGCCCTCAGTTGGGTCATAATAAGCAGACCTTTAAATTCCCAATTCTACCAGTCATTGGGCAATGTGCACCATCCAGGAAACATGACCTTAGGGAAAGGTGACCTTAAGCAGTAGTGCTTTGCTCCTGAGGTTATCTCCAAAGACCATGATAAAGACTGGCTATGGACACACCTCCAGCAGCTAGGGTAGCAAGCCCTTCGCTGAAGAAGTATCTGGATGCTACATCACCGGGTAAGTATGTATGTGTTTCATACAGTATATATGTGTAAATGTATCTTTATCTTTCTGAGCAGATGTGAATAAAGATGTCTTAATAGATGCTGTTGAAAAATTTTATAAAACTTAATTATGACTTTAATGTCTAATCAGTGAAACTTTTATATTCTATATTGACAGATTATTAATTTTCTATTTTGTCCTTTTATACAATTTCAAAAGTAATAACCATCCTTTGTGAAATGAAAAATTTCAGAATGAAAAACAATTAGGAAAATATTTTAAATGGGAAAGATAAACTACAGCCTAACCAGAGTTATGCACAAATAATTTCACCTAAGATTTATTTTGTTAAGTTAAAATGGTCTTGTTTAATGGCTAAATATTAGCTGATGTTGTCATTGACTGGTAAATATAAACTGAAAGGCATAATAACTATTAAAAACTGATAAAATAATACAAATTCTGATGCAATGACAAATATAGGTGTTATTGCTACATATTCATTATTTTTGGCAGATAATGGAGGAGGAGATGAGGTGAGAAAGAACTAAAATGGAATTTTGTACTCGTTTAAACTTTAGAGCCAAAAGAATATTTAGAAGGAAGAGCTTTCACCGTAGGATTGAGTAATTGTAGGTGGAAAGAGGAACAGATCATCGAGGTGCATTTTAGGGTGTTTTATTCTGAATCATCCTTCTCCTCTAAGGGAGGGGAGAACTAATAGCCAAGCGAAATGTAATGCGGAAGGAAGAGAAAAAGAACAGGGAATAAGAGTATGGGGGAAACAGAAATATTAAACAAAAGAAGAATAGAAGAAGGATCTAGCGACAAAAAAATATAAAAGAGAGGGAGAAAAGAAAATAGCAAAGGAGAAAACGAGACAGGATATCAGAGCATCATCATGAGACTTTATAATGTCTTCAGTGCAATTCTATGCAGATGCAAATCCTTCCACCAAAAGCAACCTGGCAACTGGCCCAAATCTTTTACTTGTCCTTTGCATTATCTTAATGGATGGCTTTTCCATTGGTAAAAAAGTGAAGTATCTAGTGATAACGGTATGGTTAAAAGAAATGTTGAAACAGGTGTCACTAGGTTTTAAATTTTTTCTGGTCATTTAGCGTAACACAAATCTCTGCTTCTAATTTCAATTCAGAAGTAAACTACAAGTGTGAAAGTGGAAATGTCTATAGTTTAACAATGTCATATAATGACTTGAACTGTTGACTATAAACCTAAGTAAAATAAGCACCCTGAGGGACTCATATTTCATGCTTAGCATTTTTCTTAGAAAGAGTTAAGTGAACAATTACTGGAGACAATACCTGGGATGAAATCAAGCTTCTTGACTTACTGGCTACATGGATCTTGATCCAGATGTTTAATTTCTTAACTATTGGTTTCCTCATCTATTTATTTAATTGGCATAATCACCTTCATTCATATGGTTATTTTGAGGTTAAATGGGCTAATGCTTCTAAAGGATTTAATGTAATGACCGGCACATGGTTTTGTCAATCCATTTTATCAATTAAAATGATTACATTAGATATTTTTAAATCAATTTTAAAACTTAACATTTGAGGAGTTTATTAATTTTAGCTACTGGCACTATTATTTATTCATTCTCAATACTGGTCAGTAAAATGCTGCCCTCAAGATATATATGCCAAGTTGTCACTGTGCTAACAATTCTAAAAATGCTTTAAATATCTGCCATTTGGGAGTATTGTAATGTAAAAGTAGATATTACAATTTCACATAAAAGGGTGAACGCTATGGATAATTGCACCCCAGTGACTTTGATTTTGTCAGGGAAGGACCTCTGGGAATGTATGCATAGAGCTCCATGTCCATTGTACATTTTATTTCAGTGAAAATACAGACACAATGGATGGTGGAGTGTTCCAGGGATGTTGCATCCCAAATAGAAAATGGGCACCTGGGCCTAGAGGCCAGACTAGTTTAAAAAATCTTTGGAATATGTCTTGTTGATTTCTAAAAGTGATAATCCATGCTTCAACATAATATTTAGTAAGTAACGAGGGCATGTAAGAATTTCAAATTTCACTCAAAATGTTGCTTTTCCTCCATAATGGGGAGAAGTACTTACTTCAGTTGCCTTAGCTTACTCGTAAGGTAACACATGTTAAACATGAGTAAATTTTAAATTCCCAAATGCATAGAAACTACATTTTCTATTTAAAATTTTTTTCAAGGGCAACTCTTTAAAGAATGCCTTTAATGTTTGCCAGTATAACTTTTAAAGAAAAATATACCAATTACAATTCTACTCTTCCCAAGGTGTGAACCCACCCATGTCCATTACATTGATTAAAAGTTGGGATCATCAGATGCAATAGTTGTGACAGTATCATTTAAGTTCTGTTTCTCTATGAAATCACACCTTTTCTCTCTTGTTTAAACCTTTAGTATATCACCTCCTGATGTTCCACCATGAAATGCCTGATACATTTTAGGTGCCATTCTAGGCCCTAAGAGGTATTAAAAGATAAAATGAATAAAAATGTATGATACCTCCTTTTAAGAAACTTACAGTCCTATATAGCATAAGTTTATTTTGATATTAGGCACCTATATTTATTGTGGTAAAATGTACATAACATAAAATTTACCATTTTATCCATTTTTAGCGGTACAGTTCTGTGGCATTAAGTACATTCACATTGTTGTGCTATTATCCCCACCACCCATCTCCAGAACTTTCCCCTTCCCAAATTGAAACTCAGTACCCATTAAACAGTAGCTCCCCATTCTCCCCTCCTTTCACCCTAGCAACCACCATTCTACTTTCTGCCTCTGTGAATTTGACTACTCTAGGAAAGTCCTTTTGTGATGGGTTTATTTCACTATAATATCTTCAAGGTTTACCCATGTTGCAGCATGTCCCCAAACTTCCTTCCTTTTTAAGGCTGAATAAGAGTGTTATTCTGTATACATGACAGTAAGTGCCTCTCCATTCTCATGGTTGCCAATGACTTCCTTTTAGAAAATTCTATGTTTTAAGGTCTATATCATTGAGTCTTTTATTTAAAGAAATAAACCTTTTATTATAGAATAGTTTCAGATTTACAAAAACATTGCAGAGTACAGTTTGTATATGCCCCACAATTTTTCCTATTGTTAACATCTTACATTAATATGGTTCATTTGTTACAATTAATGAACCAACATTAACAGATTGTTATTAGCTCAAGTCTACGTTTTGCTTAGATTTCCTTAATGTTTGCCTAATTTTCATTTTCTGTCCCAGCATCCCATTTAGGATATCACATTACCTTTAGTTGTCATGTCTCCTTAGGCTTTTTTAGATCCATTCTTTCTCAGATGTTCCTTATTGTTAAAGACCTTGGCAGTTTGGGGGAGTATGATTATGTATTTTGAATTTGTGTGATGTTTCTTTCATGGTTAGACTGGAGTTATGGATTTTTTGGGGGGAAACCACAGAAGCAAAGTGCGAGTCTCATCATGCCATATATCAAAGTCACAGACTAGCAACATATCTTGTCACTGATGATATTAACCTTAATCACCCAGTGAGGTGGTGCTTTCCAGGTATTTCCAATGTAAACACCCTGGGGAGTGTTCACCGGGTTTTTCCACTGTAAAATTACTTTCCCCCTCTTTCCATAGTGTACTCCTTGGGAGCAAGTCCTTAAGTGTAACCAACATTTACACTTGAGGGAGGATTATCTATATAATTTATATGTAATTATTCTATACAAGAGATTTATCAATTCTTCCACTTTGATTTTCTTTTCTTTTCTTTTCTTTTTTTAAGATTTTATTGGGGAAGGGGAACAGGACTTTATTGGGGAACAGTGTGTACTTCCAGGGCATTTTTCCAAGTCAAGTTGTTGTCCTTTCAATCTTAGTTGTGGAGGGTGCTGTTCAGCTTCAAGTTGTTGTCCTCTCAGTCTTAGTTGTGGAGGGCACAGCTCAGCTCCAGGTCCAGTTGCTGTTATTAGTTGTAGGGGGCGCAGCCCACCATCCCTTGCGGGACTCGAGGAATTAAACTGACAACTTTGTGGTTGAGAACCCACTGGCCCATGTGGGAATTGAACTGGCAGCCTACAGAGTTAGGAGCATGGAGCTCTAACCGCCTGAGCCACCGGGCCGACCCTGATTTGCTTTTTAGCAACTATTTATTAATATCAGTATGAATGAAGCCATTTTTAGGGAAGGGGATTACGTCCTTCAGTGTTTACTATGTCCAGAACCTGTGTTAAGGGTATGTAGTATGCATTCATGCAATCCTAGTCATAAACCTATTGGAACGTACTTATATTAGTTTCTTCACATAATTGAGATCCACTGTAGTAGTTTTAGTTCTAGAAGAAGCATAATATATATCAAACTATTTTGGCTATGTAACTGAGATTTTAAGTTATTCTATGACTAAGAAATGGATGTGATTTTGGAATTCATTATTTTGTTTTCAGTAACTACTATGCTAAAACCTTTAACTATGAGTCTTGTGGAATCCTTGAAAACAACCTAATAAGGTAGAGGTCATTGCAATTGTGGACCTAAGAAGCTTTGCTAATCAGCTCAACTAATAAGTGGTGTATGGTAAGAGCACAGGTCTGTCTGATTTCAACCTCGGCCCTTTATACCCAGAGTTTCCAGTGGACTCTATGCTGTATGAATCTATGTCATTTACAGCTTGTTTAAGCACAGCATTTATAGAGAAGAGGTTAAAACTATAGGCTTGGATCCCTTGGCTCCCTGAGAGCCTTTGGAAAACTGCTTACCCACTCACAGCTTTTGATTCTGTATCTATAAATTGGGGGTGGGGGGAGCAGTGGTAGTAATAATGATAATAATAGTTATTGTAAGGATTAAAGGGTTGATGATTGATGAGCGTTCTTCTCGTGGTACCTGGTGCAGAGTAGGTATGGTATTTATGTTGTCATTATCAATATCATTATTGTGGTTTTTACTTTCATATTTGTTTATGTGAGATAGTCTTATATTTTAGGTTGGGTTTCCTAGAAGACAAGTCTGAGACAGATTAATCTGGAAGAAATTAGGGCTTAAGGCAGGTAGGACAGGAAAGAAAAGGTGAGCAAAAGTATGATCAGGTGAAGCTGAGCCTCAGCCTGATCTCATGGAGAGTTCTGGAGTGAAAATTGCTCTGCAAGATTGTTCCACCTAATGGTTGAGGAGCTGAACTTTTGTACTTTATACTGGTCCCTCACTGGCTATCAGCTGTGGAGGGGCGGGTGGGGGGGTGTCAGGAAGTCCATAGACTATCCTCTGAAGCAGGTTGTCTCAGGTGTAAGGTGTCGGCAGCAAAGTAGTGCGAAACCAGTAAGAGGCATGCGAGGGGATGTGGCTATGACACCAAAAGTGGTCAATACATTTATTTTCTTCCCAACTACACTGTGAACTCCTATCAACAAGACATTTAATAGAATTACAGGTAGTTCTTAAACTCTGCAGATTAGAGCAATGAGTTTGCAAAATAAAAAAGTGGGCATTGTATGCCTGCTTGAAAACCTTTCCCTTTAACAAAATAGCCCAGTTTATTGTGGTTATTGCTTTTTTTTTTTTCATGATTGTTTTGTTCATATTAATCAGTGATAGAGATGGCTTAGTTCTCTTCCTGGAAACTAAAATATTTATCAAGAACTATTCATAGAAACATACGGATGGAACTGCTATTTCCAAAAAAAAATCACAAAGGTTCTGTAGCTGTGGTTCTCTAGCTCATGGTACATTAAAAGGTCCCTGCTTTGTTTAGTACCTCTCCTTTGTCCCCAACCACAGATACTCTGACTCATCTGGTGTAGGGTTAGGCCTCCGTTTTAATTTGCTTTCAAAGCTCCCCAGCCAAGATTGAGAACAACCAGATTGCAGTAAAAATTAGCCAGTTGGAAAATTTCAAATTGCCTAACTCCTACAAAATGCAAACATAACAAAAAAAAAAAAAAAGAAAAATCTGCCTCATCGTGAAATTGTTGCATTGGAAAATGGCAAAGAGGTGCATAATGACAGTTTTTTAAAATAATAGTAAGAAAAATGTAAGTTGTTTCAGTATGCAGCAAAGTGCTCATTCAAGATGATCCTGAAAATGCAGCCATTCCATTACCTTTCCTACTCCTTCCAAAATAGGAGTTCCAGGTCCTAAAATAATATTAGTGAAGCCATTTTGAGTAAACTGACATATTAATTTAGGCATTCTGATAATATAGTTGAAAGTTAGACTAGGTATACACGTAAGCACAGCCAAAGTAAAACTTTAGTATGGAGTGTGTATAAAGTATTAAGCATTCATAACTAAATACAAATGCCTGAGACTCAAGCTGGTATTATTTAGTCAGTATAGTTAAACCAGCTCTAACATAATTCTAGTCAGATGGAAAGGCAGTAAAATGCATGTCATAATATTTTCCTTTCTGTGGAATTAACATTAAAAGTTTCAATAGCATATTTTAAAAATGAAAGCAAGTGAATCTGTTTTAATTACTCTATTGGCTATTAAAGGAATGGCAATGTTTAATTAATTTCTAAATAATTTGTAATTCTTCTCCAATGTATTCATCTGTCAACATCTCTTATATAATAACTGCCCTTATAAGAAATAAAATTCATAGAGTTATCAAAGATGAAAAAATACATGTTACATGCCCTATAATTAGTTTTTAAAAACATATTGGGATCTAACTTTTTCAGGGAATAAGAACATTGGTGATTGATAATATTGGAAAAGAAAAAAAAAGTTTAAATATAGAACTTCCCCCAAATATATGGCCCTCTATTTAAAAAAAAAAAAAAATCAAACCTGATTGTCACTATAATTCTATCAAGATTACATTTCAAAAATGCTAGTTTTGTTTTTTCTGGCCACAAAAAGTAAAAAAAAAAGAAAGAAAGAAAGCTACCACTAGGTTTCTGCTGACTTTTCTAAGTTTGCCAGATAAATGTTTGAATTGAAAGCTGTAACTGTGATTTATTGGGCTTGAAATATGAAGCATATCTTTCATGTTGGAATTTTAAATATCTTATTAAGCAACGGTAAGGTCTATTCAGTACTTAATCAAAACAAACCACAAAATAAGTATGTGTGGTACTTCACCCTCTCGCAGGAACCACCCACTAATGGAGATGGAGGAAGGAAATATTTTCACATTCTCGAATTGCCTTATTTGTCTTTCCAGCGGTATTTCCAAAACTACTGTCTCTCCGGATTTGCACACCTAGCAAACATTAAGATTTATGTAAATATATATGTTTACAATAGCAACTTTTAGAGCATAGATGGATATCATAAACTGTAGCTGACAAAGTAGCCTATAATTGTCCTCAATAAAATGAAGAGCGTGGGTCTCCATTATTGGTGGGGGAGAGAGGGATGCCAATATGCAGGTAGCATGTGTTAACTCGATTTTCAGTAATGTTTCAAAATGCATTTTTCAAATCTTATAAAAGGGAAAATGTTTGCATCCTTCTGCAAAAAATTCTTCATGTATATTTTAGGTATTTGGAAAACATTGCTTCTTGTATTTTTTAAATGAAATCTAGTTACTTAAGAATGTATATTCCACTTCTAATTTTTCTTCTTTGTTTTTTCCCCCTCTGATGACAATGGAGTTAAATGATGTGAGGGGAAATACATAAATGATGATGTTTAGACTTAGTAATGTGTTGGAAGTAAATGGGCAACTAAGGAAACACGATAGAAATATCTTTGTAATATTAACAAATATAATAAAGTAATAACTCTTTGCAGCATAGTGAAATATGGACGGGACTGAATAAAAATGGATGTTCTATTCAAAAAAGCCACGAGCAACCCTGGAATGATAAGTACAGAATTACACTCACCTTTATGTGTATTAAAGAGTTTAACTATGACTGGCTATTTAATTGGTCTGGTTGTAACACCACTGTTACCTCCCTCAGGAAGTGCAGAATTGGATAAATGAAAATTCAGAGTTTTTATTAAATTTTAATTGTATTTTATTAAGACACTGAAAAAAAACACATTTTTGTGGTTTTATTATTATCATGGTAATTTGCCAAGAGAAGGACTTCAATGGTTTAAATACTGATTATTCAAAGATAGATTAAGCTCTACAGAAAAGAAAAATGGTTGCTCAGAGGGTTGGACATGCTGAGGAATAAAAGATAACAACCCATGCTGATCATTTAAAAAGGAAATCAGTTGGATTAAGAAAAATCTGCATTTCATGAAAAGCCAAAGGAATAAATAAAACCATAACAAAAGACAAATACATATTCATTCTTTCATTCATTTAACAAATGTTTATTAATTGCCTGCTTTGTGGACCAGTAACTTTTAATCACCAGCTATACAAAGTCAAATTATACATGGTCTTGCCCTTGAGGAGTTAGTGGAAATGGAGAGAAGATAATCAACAATAATAGGATAGTGCCATAAAGTCTTGGTGTTCTGGAGAACTCCAAACAGAGGTACATGTGGGAGTGGAGGTAGAGAAAGGAGGTTTCTCCAGAAACTGTTATATTTACACTGAATTTTGAGGCAATAGGAGACAGTTAATGTAAAGGGGTCAAAGGCAGTCCAGGTGCAATCTAGTAAAGGAGAGAAATAGCAGGAACTGGAGAAGTAAGGAAGGGCTAGATAACAAAAGGTCCTATTTGCCAGGATAAGGAGTTTGAAATTTATCCTAAAATTTATGAGGAGCCACTGGGAGGTTTTTTTTTCCTTTAAATAGACATTTTCATTTAGTGAAATATATTCTCTGCAGACTTCTTAGTAGACCAAGGATATAGTGAGATTTGCGTTTTAGAAAGATAACTTTGGCAGCAGTATGGAAAACAAACAATTTACCACCTGTCTTTACAGCAGTCATCTTTAATATACCAGGTGTCTCAGAGACATTTGTTGCTCACCAGATATCTATGTGCTTCCATATTTGTCCCACCCTCTTTCAGTTAGGCTGGCCATGTAACAAGTTCTGGCTTAGGGTCTGGGCCAAAGGATAATAAAACTTGGTAATGGCTCCTCCAGTTTTCCTTCTCCCCTTTGATGCAAATGTAGAACACCATGCTCTGTATGGTACAGCCTGTTAGCCTGACTCCCTGAATGACTGTGTGGATCAGAGATACACTCTCTTCCACCCTCCATCCACTTAAATAGGTGAGTTACACTGTTAGTTGAAAAAAAAAAAAATGTTCTTGAAACATAGTTTAACTTAACATGACAAATACATTCTGGTCACTTCCTTTATTCTTTGAAAAGTTCAGTTCTTGCCGCTTTGCAACATTAGGTGTGTCATGGTTCTTCGCAATTTTAATACCTATGCTGACGGCATTTCCAATATTCCAGAGGTTGTCTTCTGCTTGCCCAAATAATATTTTTCTGCAACTCAGCCTAAGCCATTCATTCTCATGATTGTACACTAATTTTTTATGATCACCAAAAAATTCCATTTGGAGCATCTTTCACTGACTCTTACCTTCTGTCTTTCTAGCCAACTCCATGTGATATCCCAACTCATACTATTCTTCAACTTCAATGGGACTTATGATCTATTGATCCACATTTTTACCATCCCTCACTCCCCTATGTCCCTACTATCTTATCTCTCTAGATCCTGAGGCCATCATTATAATTACTTCCTTGAAAATTTTATTAACTCATTTATCCCTTTCTGGTTTTTAATGCTCCCCTGGGAAAACTTCAAATCTAGCTGAATTAAACTCTGCCATCTCTGAACCTGAACCTTTGAAAATGAATGTAACTGAAAACAAATGAACAAACAAAAAGCAACCTAACATGCTGACTACTCTTACTTTAAATTTGTGACATCTAAATATATGTTTCCCTTGTGCATTAACCCTCCTACCACTTTTAATTGGTACTTTAAACCTCGTCCTTTGTTCTTAAATCTTTACCACCACATCACTGAAGTCACTCATAGATAATTACCTTGCTTCCTATTTTTCTAGGAAAATTGATTTGCAATCAGAAAAGACCCTTCTCAAGCTGTAACTACGTGTACCACTTACATGGTGCCATACTCTCTGCCTTCTATTGGTAACTGTAAGTATCTGCAATCCTTCTTCTGCTACCTTCTCCACTTTTGCACTTGATTTCAACCCTTCTTACCTATTCATGAATATGATTCCAGAAATTCTCCCAGTTCTCTGAAATAATCAAATTTTCCCTCTCTATTGAGTCATGCTTGCCAACATGTCAAGATATTATATCAACTTTCAATATTTCCTTTTGACCCTACGTATCCTTTCTGTTATTACCCCCACCTTGGCTTTCTTGACAGCAAATCTCTTCAAAGGTTTATCTATACTATTTCTATCTAACTTAGCTCTTCCTATTCTTTCTTAATGCAGTCCAATTAGCTTTTCACTATCACTCAGCTGAAACTCTTTTTGTCAATATCTCCAATAACATTCATGTTGTTAAACAAACACCACAATGTATCAGATTTCCTGACCACTTTCAATTCTTGCTTTTTTTTTTTTTTTTTTCGTAGCCTGGATTGATTTTCTCATCTCCAGACTTCAAAAATCAAATTGTTTCCCTCCCCTTTTTCTTTTGACACTGCACACACACACACACACACACACACACACACATAATTTTGCCTCTCTCCATCTCTGCCATCACTACTTGCTGGTTTATTGAGTTTCCTAACATCTCTCCCTAATTCAGTGCGTGGCCCCTTTGGTTTCGTCTCTGAAGTCAAAAACAGAATAGTCAGAACTCTAACGGATTTCTATCTTTTTCAGAGTGAAGTCCTTAAAATGATCTCTAAAGACTTGTATTTTCTGGTTTCCAATATTGCTCTGATTTTATCCTTTTTATCCTCTTCATTTGCTCTGCTCTAGCAGTGCAGGTCTCCTGATGACACTATAACATGCCAGGAAATCTCCACCTTCAGGACTTTCATAGGTGCTACTCCCTCCATCTTGAATCTCTTTCCCCAAGATGTCTGCAGATCTAGTTCCTTCCCTGCCTTTGGATATCTGCTCAAACATTTCTTTCTAACTGAAGTCATTCTGAACCACCCTAAATACACATTTTTATTCTCTTGGCAATCTTGTGAGTTATTATAGATATTATTCCATATTAAAGTTGAAGAAAACAGTTTATAAAATATCATCCCCATAGTAAAAATGAAGAAATAAAGGCTCACAAAGAACAATGAATATCTACAGTTACTTTGTAGAAATGGGATTCTATGCTCTTTTCATATATTAACTCCTTTAATCATCATAAAAACTTTATTATTATCCACAGATATCAAATAAAATGTCCAGAATAACACAGTCACTGAGCTGTATAGATAGCTAAGGCATCTTCTTTAAATCAATACCCTTTCCTCTGTACTCTACGGGCTCCTGGTGTTATCACTCAATCATGAAAAATATCACATTATTGGTCACAGATAGATGCTTAGGAATAGGTTATACATATTTTTCCAGTTAGATAGTTCCTTCTTCAATTCATACTCATTTGAGTATAATTATTTTTAAATAGTAAAATATTAAAACCCAGTGTAATTACTAATGACACTGCCGTATGTGTTGTTATGCTGTACTTTATGTAGTCTATATTGTAAATGTTTATCACAATTCTGGTCTCCCCAACAGTATGTTTCTTATGTCAATATAGAGTAATTTTAGAAATATCAAGATATGAGTATCTCAGAATTTTGCACTGTTTCTATCTTAAGACATCTTTTGAAATATCTGTGCATCCAGTTTATATCACAATATCAATAACGTCTAAAATTAATAGTTGGAATTTCACAAAACTGTAAAATATTTAAAACCAAATAAATGCTAAGATTCTAAATAAGGTAGCGGTGAATCTTTCTAACCTTATAGGAATCATCATATAACATGAAATTTTTAGAAATATGTATAAGTATAAATACACACACACACAGAAAATTTGTCTCAAATTAGCAATAATTTTAAACATCATTTGGCTGCTGAAATTACATTTTGTTTGTAAATTATCTATTAAAACTTTCTCATGCTACTGCCCATCACTTATAAAAACATAATTTTGTATCATACACAGGAAGTTGAGTCCATTATACTGCTCATTAGAGTGTGCAAACCTCATCTCTTGTGCTATTTTTTCTTCACGCCTCATCTCTACTTTCTCATCATCCAGTTGAAACACATTCTATTGTGTGTGACATGTCCTTAAATTTTCATGTAATCTTATAAACTATGTAGAATTATTTGTATATGTGTTTTTAATTCTAATACATAGTGTTTGGTTATAAATCTTGTTCTGTTTTTTATCTTTTTCTTTCTTTCTTTTTTTTATTCCACACTGCTGTCTATTTTTCATATATATCTCTATTTGTTTCTAAATGGTACATAATATTTCACAAGTGTGTGTGTACATTTTACTCACCCATTTTTCCAGTTGCCTGTGGCTTTCTGCCCTTACAAAAAAAAAAAAAAAAAGCCACAATAAATGTGTGCTCTTGCATGGGCCATGTGAGAATTTCTCTGAGATATGCATCCAGAACTGTGATTCCTGGGTCAGAAAGCATACTCATACTTAATGTTACAAAGTATTGCCAGTTATTTTCAGAATACCTGGGTCAATCTATGCTCTAAACAGTAACTCATGTCTCCCACTTTTTCAATCTGCTTTTATCCCCGCCCCCTTTTATTTTGCCTGGCCATCTCTACTTTCCTACATTTACATCTCATATATGTTACTGTATTTAGCATTTAAGAACAGGGTAATAGAGATTTGGCTTAGATCACAATGTCTCTCTTACAATATGAGTAATATGAAGTAAAAGTAATCTGTTAGATAAATTTGTACTTTTACCTGTGGCTCTTAACGTTTTTTTTTTTTTTTGTTTTTTTTTTTTTATTGTCTTATAGTTATTTGTGCATTTGTTTTGGGTTCTGTAATTGTGAGCTTTTTAAAGACATGAGCTGTGCCTTAAATATTCCAATAGTTATCCACACATTCATTTATTTATTGAAAAAAAATATTTATTAAGCCCTTCGCTCATGCCTGTAGTTTTCTATATACTAATAATACAGAAATGAGTAAGACACAGTTCCTAGCCTAAGCAGCTCAAGTAAAAAGTAGAGAAAGGCATGGAAATAAATTACAAAATGCAAAATGGTAACTGCTGTTATAGAGGTATATGTACATAATAGGGCATGTCTTTTTATTTTATGTTTCTCTAGTTTTAGAGCATGAAAAAGTAGAGCAAGCTAGTTTTTATTTTCCCTTGCTTCCTCTTTAGCGAGTTTGTTATTGCAGAACAAGTACTAGGGTAAGAAAACAAGCAAAATAGCCTCTTAAACGTGAGTCAAAATTGAACTCTAGATTATTTTCTCTGAATATGTGCCTAAATATTTACTCTGCAACCAAGTTAAAAGAATTGGACAAATAATAACTAAATACATTATTTATTTATTTATTTAATATACTTCTTATAATAGGTCCTGATTGTTAGTAAACCAATACAAAGTAAGATTGCAGTTTTGATATAACAAGTTTGGTGGAGATGAACCTTTGTGAATTACATTTTGCTTCTGATAGGAGATTTGCTCAGGAGACGGCACCACTATAGTAAATGACTATTTGTAAAGAGGGTATCTTAACCTCTTAACTTTTGAAATGTCTTGAAGTTAATTCTTTTGACACAGACTAAGTAGAACTAAGTCATGTTTTAAAAATGGTCTCTGTCTGTTGGTCAGCCATATCCTATCCAAGGTGAAGAGCCCACCAGAAGGAAAGAAAGGGTAGCAACAGATATCACTACTTTCTACAATAAACTTGACAAAGAGGCCTTTTCCTCCTATTTTCTTGTTTTCATTTTGATTGGCATATGTAGGTAGGACAAGGTAACTAGAAATGAGCTGTTGTAAGTTCTAGAACAGTAAGAAACAATGGACTCAAAGACAGAGGGGGGAAAAAAGCATTGTTAGAGATCTGTCTTGGAATGTTTCTTAGAGAAAGAAGCATTTGATGGGAATAGTAACAGGTGACTCACTGGGTGAATTTATCAAGTAAATAAGGGAGAGAAAGACATTTCTGATAGAAAGACTAATATCTGCAATAGCATGAAACAGCATACTTTGTTCAGGAAGTTAAAAGGAGTTCATTAATGCAGGAACATAGACAGAGTTCAACTGCCAGGGAGGCAAAGATGATGCTGGAGGGGTAGGTCTCCTGAGGAAAAAAAATATATATATAGTTTATTTCAGAGCAATGGGAATCCTCCGAAATTATTTTCTTCCTTTTCTTTTTTAAATAAGAAAACCGGTATGTATATAGTACAGAAAATTCAGAAAAACAGAAAAGTAAATAAGATTAAAAATATTTACTCCTTAACCATTATCCTGAGATAACTGCCATTAACATTCCTTTCTGTATCAACAGGCCCATCCATCTATAATATCTATATTTTTAGTGTATTACTCTTTAGCTTACTATTTTGTTTACTATATTTTAGTTTATATTTTTTGTTTACTAAATTAAGATTGCGTAGTTTTTGCAGTTAGTGTTTTTTATTAATATACGAGGTGTGATAAAAATATAACATGAATGTCTAAATTAAAACAAAATTTACAGTAAAAGACACATTGCCATTAATCCCCCTCAAAATAGTCCCCCCTCATTTCAAACACACTTATTCCATTGTTCTAAGGAACTTTCTGAAGCAGTTCTGGAAGTCCTCGTTCATAACTGTCTTTACTTCATCCTCCATCATGACACTGCTCCTTGTGGCACATCGCTTCTGGTATACGGCAATTTCTGTCAAATAAAAGCATTACGGTGTGTCCTCATCCACCTTATTCACCAGATCTGGCACCAAGAGATTGCTGGCTCTTCCCCAAAGACAAAATGACCATGAAAGGTAAATGTTTTGAATCAATTCAGGACATCGAGACAGCCACAATAGTGCAACTAAAGACATGAAACAAGACTTCCAGAACTGCTTCAGAAGGTGGCAAGAATGATGGGATAAGTGTGTTTGAAGTGAGAAGGAATATTTTGAGGGCAATTAATGGCAGTGTTTCTTTTACTGTTTATTATTTTTTAGTTATTACAATATTATTGACTATACTCCTTATGCTGTACCCTACATACTCATAACTACTTTGTAACAACTAATTTGTACTTCTTAATCCCTTCCCCTTTTTTCATCCACCTCCCAAAACCTCCTCCCATCTGGCAAACATTAAAATGTTTTCTGTATCTGTGAGTTTGTTTCCCTTTTGTTTGTTTATTTTGTTCTTTAGATTCCACATATAAACAAAATCACATTGCATTGATCTTTGTCTGACATACTCCACTCAACACGATACATTCCAGGTCAATCCATGCCGCTGCAGACAGCAAGAACCCATTCCCTTCCATGGCAGAGCAATAGTCCATTGTATATATGTACCACCTCCTCTTTATCCATTCATCCACTGACAGACACCCAGACTGCCTCCACGTCTTGGCTATTGTAAACAGTGTTGCAATGAACATATGGATGCATACATTCCCCTGAATTGAGTTTTTGGTTTCTTCAGATAAATACCCTGAAGTGGGAATCCTGGGTCCTTCTTTGTTACTTTTATAGCCTTTGTTTTAAAGTCTGTTTTGTCTGGTATAACTACTGCTATCCCAGCTTTTTTTTTTTCCATTTTCATGAAATAACTTTTTCCATCCCTTTACTTTCCATCTGTGTGTATCTTTCAATCTGAAGTGATTCTTTTGTTGGCAGCATATGTAAGGGTTTTGTTTTCTTATTCATTCAGCCTTCCTATGTCTTTTGATTGGAATATTTATATTGAAAGTAATTGTTGATAGATATGTAGCTATTGATGTTTTATTATTCATAATTTTTCTTTTTCTGTCTTAAAGAAGTCCCTCTAACATCTCTTGTAATACTGATTTGGTGGTGATGAACTCCTTTAGCTTTTTCTTGTCTGGGAAGTTCTTTATCTGTCTTTGATTTAAAATGATTGCTTTTCTGGGTAGAGTAATCTTGGTTGTATGTTCTGGCTTTTCATCACTTTGAATATTTTGTGCCAATCCCTTCTGTCCTGCAAAGTTTTTGTTGAGAAATCAGCTGACAATCTTATGGGAGCTCCCTTATAAGTTGCCTTTCTCTTGCTGGTTTTAAGATTCTTTTTTTATCTTTAACCTTTGCCATTTTAATTATACTGTGCTTCCCCGAAAATAAGACCAGGCCTTATATTGAGGTTTGCTCCAAAAAACACATTTGGGCTTATGCTCAGGACATGTCAACCTGAAAAATATACTAGGGCTCATTTTCTGGTTAGGTCTTATTTTCGGGGAAACACAGCAATGTGTCTAGCTGTGGGCCTGTTTGAGTTCATCTTGTTTGGGACTCTGCATTTCTTGGCCTTGTATGTCTATTTCTTTCACCAGATTTGGAAAGTTTTCAGTCATTATTTCTTCAAATAGGTTCTCAATCCCTTCTTTCTCTCTTCTCCTTTGGTACTCCAATAATGTGAATATTGTTATGCTTGATATTGTCCCAGAGGTCTCCTAAACTATTCTCATTTTTTTAATTCTCTTTTCTTTTTGTTGTTCTCATCATGTGTTTTATGCTCCCTTGTTTTCCAAATCACTGATTCGATCCTCTGTTTCATCTAGTCTGCTAATAATTTTTTTCTAGTGCAGTCTCCATTTCAGTTATTGTATTCTTCATTCTGACTGGTTTTTTTTTGTGGTTTCTACATCCTTTTTTATGCTTGCTATCTTTTTGTTGAAGTTCTCACTAAGTTCCTAGAGCATCCTTTTAACCATTGTTTTGAACTCTTTATCTGGTCGGTTGCTTGCCTTCATTTCATTTAGTTATTTTTTTGGCATTTTCTCCTGTTCTTTCACTTGGGATGTATTTCTTTGTGTTCTCATTTTGGCTTCCTCTCTGTGTTTGTTTTTATGTATTAGGTAGATCTGCTATGTCTCCCAGTCTTTCTGGGTGGCCTTATGTTTTAGGTATCCTGTGGGGCCCAGGCACAGTCTCTCTTTTCACCTGCTATGGGTGCTCCAGGAGTGTCCCTTGTATAGGTTGTGTGTGCCCCTCTTTTATATTTGAGCCTTGATTGCTAATGGCATATCAGTGTGTTGGATTGGCCTTCAAGCTGATTGGCTGTAATGTTTGACCCTGTCCACAGCTTATGGGGTGCAATGCAGGGGGATTTGCCCCATTGAGTGGGATTTGCCCCAGTGGGCTCTCAGACCTGTTGAGACCATCCTTTGTCTGTGCTGGTTGTGGAGTTTATTGGGTGGTGCTCTGCTGTGATCTGAAGCCAACCTCCAAGTATGTTCATTCTGGGGCCTCTTGGGTGCAGACCAAGGCCACTCACTCCCCGTGAGCATCCAGGAACTACCTGGTAGGAGCTACAAAGTGATCCGCGGTTATTCACTCCCTGTGTTAAGCTGGAGCCACGTGGAAGAAGCCACACTGTGACTGAAGGATGGCTGCCTCCAGTCTAGGACTAGGGTAGCTCCACAAAAAACTAGGACACCCCAAGTCCTGCTGCTACCTGCTGATTCCCTTAATATTCAGCCACTAATAAAAACTCATACAGTAAGCAAGTTGAGTGAGGCACAGTCTCAGGGAGTCATTAGAATGGGAAAAGTAGTGTTCACCAGGTTAGTGTAGATTCCAGTTTGGTGCCAGTGCTGAGCCAGGAGCTACTCAGCAAAAGTCTCCATTGAGGTAAGTCGCCACTGACCTGGGGCCCGTGGACTCTGATGTTTTTCAAGAAAGAGTTCAAGGTGGGCTGGGCTGCCTTCTCACTATGAAGGTGCCTCCAGCATTGAGGGAGTTGGGGAGGGATTCAACTCCCAGAGATTCAGCAGGATGGAGCAGCAGAGCTCACCAGACCAATTCAGATTCAAATTTGGCCATTTTTAGGAAAGTTCAACATGGAAAAGATGGTGCCCACCTGTCAGTTGCATGGGAGCAGGACCCCACACAGGGAAATGTTGACTGTCCTCCAGCCCTCACCCAAAAGCTACACATCTCAGTCTGCCCACCCCCCACTCCATGCATTTGACACCCCCTGAGTCCCTGTCCCTCTGCTGAAGCGCAGGGTGAGTGCCTGTGACAGAGTCTGTGTGTGGGCCCTTTAATAGGACATCTGGGTTTCCTACAGCCGTCTGTCCCACCTGGATGGTTCGAATTCCCAATATTTTTCACAATCCAATCAGATATATTGGGTGTTCTTCTTCCCAGCACCAGTACTCTGGGATGGGAACATGGTTGGGGCCGGGATCCTTTGCTCCTCTGGGGGGTAGGAGGAACCTCTGTGGCCTAGATATCCCTCCTGATTCTCAACCACCACTCAGAGGTTTGGGGCCAGCCCATTTCACATCTCCATACTCCTACTTGTCCTGGCATGGCTTCTTCTTTATATCCTTAGATGTAAAACTGTTCAGCCAGACTTCAGATCTGCTATGGAGAACCAAGCTGATTGTTCTATAACTTTGTTGTGATTTTAATGTGTTCATGGAAGGAAGCAGGCATAGTGTTTATCTGTTCCACCATCTTGGATCTCTCAGTGCTTTCAGTTCCAATTACTATTCCTTGAAACACTGTTATCACTTATCTACTGGACACCCAATCTTGTGATGTTTTTCTTCTGCTTCATTGCATATGCATTTGAGTCTTCTTTGCTGGTCCCCAACTCAAGGCTTCTGAGCTTTGTGTCATTGTAAGAACATCTGAACCTGTAGAGAATTTGTATAAAACTGTAATTGAAAACAGAGGATATACCTGGAAGCAGGCTGAAAAAAGATGCTTCATTAGAATGATACTTTCTATATTCTTTTATGCATTTGAAGCTAAGGAGGGAATGTAAGGTAGATTACATGAAGGTGGGAGAAAGCAAGGTGGGGATTAGATAACAGGATAATCAACAAGTTATGGGTTCTGTTGAAGGTGGTTTTACTTTAAGGGTCTTGAAAAAAACATTTCAAAGGTGTGTTACCCTATATGTACAGAAACAATGGACAGGGCTTGCTTAAGGTATAAAGCATAAATAAACCTTTCACTAAAGAAGTTATATGCTGGGTCTGTGACTACCCATCATTACCTTCCCAGTTAGGAATATATGATCAGATCACCTTGTGAGGTTACTTTCTGCAGAACCCCTTTTTTATCCACAATTGGGATGCCCCCAGCTCAGTCATTGGACTTTATACCTACAGAGGGTGTCAAAAAAAAAAAAAAAAAAAAAAAAAAAAAAATATATATATATATATATATATATATATATATATATGCATTTTAAGAAAGAAAAATATATACAAACAATATATACACATTTTAAGAAAGAAAAAAACTGTATTAAAATTACACTGATGGTAACCACTTTGAGCACCTCTTATAACTGCAGAAGTCAAATGTGACTTGTATTCATCTTTTGTTATCAGTGTATGTTGAGTATGACAATTTTAATATAGTTTTCCTTTCTTAAAATGTGTATAAATTTTTGTTTGGCACCCTCTGTATACATATTATCTAGGTAATTTAACTTAGTCTTTGGACTTTATATATCAATTATATAGCTTATATGATATATACATTCCCAAATATATTTTTCTCAGCCATTTTCCCAAAACACCAGTCTCTAATCTTCCAATATTGTATCTCTAATCTTCCTATAGCATTTCTAATGTAACATGTCCCAAATAAATTTCCTCCTCTTACTCATCAAACCTGCTCCTGATATAGTTGTCCAATCTCATTTAATGACAGCTCCATCATTTCACCTCCCTAGGTAAAGAATCTTGGGAGAAATACTCTCTTTCTTTCTTTCCATGTCATTCAGAGTAAAGTTCAATATATATATATATATATATATATATATATATATATATATATATATATATATATATAGAGAGAGAGAGAGAGAGAGAGAGAGAGAGAGAGAGAGAGAGAGCCATATATATGTAAATATATATATATATATATATATATATATATATATATATATATGCACAATCTATCAGCAGTAATATAGCTGTAATGTAAAATATATCCAGAATTAGACATTTCTCTCCATTTCCACTGCCATGACACGAAACCACCACCAACTCAGTCTACAGCATTGTAAGTCTACTAACTTGTCTCTATGCATCAGGCTCTGTACTAACCCTCCAGTTTATTTAACACACAAAGATGGTTTAAAAATGCACATTAGACCATTTCATTCCTCTGCTCAAATCTCTCTAAAGGTTTTCCATGTCATTCAGAGTAAAGTTCAAAGTTTATAGAATGTTCTACAAACCCTTACATAGCCTTACCTCCTTCCTATTGCTGACCTTATTCTCTACTCTTCTATTTTTGCCTTTGTTATTTCAGCTCTATCCCACTCTTCTGGAAGTAATCCAGAAAAACCCTTGCCTCAGGAACTTTTATACGCTCTTCCCTCTGCTGAATATGCCTTCTACCCAATACCTACACGACTCAGTCTTTTATGTAATTCTGTTTTGTTTTGTTTTGTTTCATTTCATTTTGTTAATGTTACCTTTTCAGAGAAGGTAATAGGCTTTTTGGACTTTCCTATTTAAAATCACTGCCTCCTTTTATGCTGCATTTTACTTATTATTATCATCAACTAATCATACAACTTATTAGTTTGTTAATACCTCTTTGTACTGCAATGTAAGCTCCATGACGGCGGGGATGTTTTCCTTTTTGTATTTTACCATATCCCTAGTAATACAACACTCCCATGTCATTATATTTTTGCTGAGGAAATAGATGATTGAATAAAAGATTTATATAATTTTAGCATTCAAAATATAATACTAAATATTGTCTGACATGTAACTTTATAATTGCATCCATCTTATGCTTTACCTACATTAATAGGTTTTCTCTGAAATGAACAATTTTGGATTCTTTATTCAAGTCACAAATTCACTGTGTTTATAGTGATGAAATCATAAAATTTTATAGCTGGTACAGCATTAGAGATGATTCTTGATTCATTTAGAGAATAAACATAAGATTCTGATTTTCTATAGATTATTATTCTTGTATAATAAGATAACACTCCAATCACATTGGATATTTTTGCAGTGTGTCTTGATGTCAATTACATATTTTGTTCCAAGTCATGTGAGATTGAGAGGTGAAAGAAAAAGAGAAGGGAGAAATCAAAGTTGTTAAAAATTTCAAAATACTTAAAATTATTATATTGAAAGTGATGGGGTTCAGAACACACTACTCCAAAACATGGCAACTTGGCATATTGAATATTTTAAGCTGAAGGAACTTGAGAAATGTCAGGTGCAGGAAGGACTCTCTGACCTCCCCCTTCTCCGTTGAAGTAGGGCATAAGACCCTCATGTGAGAGACGTGCTCTGTATATACAGAGGAAAGGAGCACCTTTATCTCTGAAGATAAAGAGATGCCAAGAAAAATCTGAAGCAACAGGCATTGCTGTTTCCCCCAGTTTACTACCATTAGCTAATATTCTTTAGTCTTATATTTTTTTCATGACTTTCCACTCTTCATCAGCCCTAGGTTTAACCATTTATTTAGGTCTTCATGTCCTTACGAAGGCTCTGTGTCACATAAAACTCCTATTAAATAGGTTTGTATTATTTTCTTTAGCTAATCTATCTTTTAACAATCTAATTTATAGGGCCCTAACTAGAAAACCAGAAAGGTAGTAGAAAAATGAATTTATTTCCCCTACCAAAGTATTAAAACTTTTTCTTATCCTGAGGCACAATCACATGTTTTACATAATATTGTTGTAAAAGAACATAAAAGAGAGTATGTTGTGTGTGTGTGTGTGTATATATATATATATATATGAATATCTATTTAATTAAATATATAATTTTTGTTTATATATACGAATATATACAGAGGGAGCCAAAAATACATATACACATTTTAAGAAAGAAAAAAACTGTATTAAAATTATGCTGATGGTAACCACTTTGAGCACCTCTTGTCACTGCAGAAGTCAAACATGATTTATATTCATCTTTTGTTATTGGTATATATTGAGTTTACAATTTTAATAGAGTTTTTTTTTTCCTTTCCTAAAATGTGTATACTTTTTTTGGCACCCTGTGTGTGTGTGTGTGTGTGTGTGTATGAGGTTGGACAATTAAGTTTGTGAACTCATCCTTGAAAAATTGCTTCATACCTCATTGCTGAATATCACTACAGTCACCTTCAAAGTACTCCCCTTGGGAAGCTATGCACTCTCGCCAGCACCTGCTTCAGAGCAATTTTGGAACTTTTTTTCTGGAATGGCCATCAGAGCTGTCATCGTATTACCCTTGATGTCCTGAATGCCATTAAAATGTCTTCCTTTCAATATTTCCTGTATTTTTGGGTAAAGAAATCACTGGGGGTCGTATCAGGTGAGTAGAGAGGGTGTTCCAATAGAGTTATTTATTTACTAGCTAAAAACTCCGTCACAGACAGTGTCCTGTGAGCTGGTGCATTGTTGTGAGGCCAGAGCCATGAGTTGTTGGCGAAAAGTTCATGTCATTTTCATCTAACTTTTTCACGCAGCCTTTTGAGGACTTCTAAATAGTAAACGTGGTTAACTGTCTGGTTGGTACAAACTTATAATGAATAATCCCTCTGATATCAAAAAAGTTTAGTAACATCATTGCAACAAGTTCACGAACTTAATTGTCAGACCTATGGCTAGTTCATTTGAAAGAAAAAAAGTAGATGTTTTAAATTTGAGATTTAATTCTTTTTAGCTAACTTATACTCCAAGATTTCATAATCACTTAGTGTATACTTCTCTATATCCAGACATACTGATTTTCCCCTTCCACCACCTTCAGGCTGTACATAACTCAATGTTTTTATTTTTTTTAAGTTAGAAAGTTCAATTGTGTTTTAGTCTTTGCTTTTAGTCTTGACTGTGAAATACAGGCTCTGGATCAAAAGGCTTAAAATCTCATTATCCTAAAGCAAGTAAGTGACAGAAAGGCTTTCAATAGCTCTATAGAAACCACTTACGTTGTATAAATTATATACCACAGTAAAACACTTTTCAGAAAGATTTAGACAACATAATGGGCATGGGGATTCCATCACTTTGGTTTCTTCATTCAGGGAACTTCTGTAATATAATTTCCGTGCTGAAGTTTTACATAAGATTTTATTCCATTATCAGATTTGAAGTGAAACATAGATTATAGTCAAGCAACAAATTATGGAATTCTGAGTTATAGCAATTATGCATCGAACGAGTAAAGATAAACAAACAAAAAAAATTACTATTTGAAAATGCAAAACGGTAGGTAAATCTGTCAGCTTACTGAAAGAGAATATATTTCTTTTTAATGAAAGTATAGTTGACATTTTCCACAGTGGCTGCACCAGTTTGCAAACCGACCAGTTGGGAATGTGAGTTCTCTTTGCTCCACATCCTCACCAGCACTTGTTATTTGTTGTCTTTTTGATAATAGCCAATCTGACAGGTGTGAGCTGATATCTCATTCTGGTTTCAATTTGCATTTCTCTGATGATTAGTGATGTTGAGCATCTTTTAGTGTGCCTGTTGGCCATCAGTATATCTTCTTTGGAAATAATGTCTTTTCTGGTCCTCTGCCCATTTTTTAATTGGATTGTTTGTTGATTTGATGTTGAGTTGTGTGAATACTTTATATATTTTGGATTTTAACTGCCAGAGAGATCTTAACTCTACTCAGCTAGTTTATTGACTATAATAAGAAATAAGGAATACCAGCTGTAATAAGCCAAAAAGTTTAAATCAAAACAGTTGGGACACAATAAAACAATTTTTATATTAGACTTCATTCTACTGATATCATATTGAAAATATATAGTATTGAAGCTTTCTGCTTTATACAAAGAATAATGTAAGATGAAATGTCTTGTTAAGAATGTTAGGAATGTTTATGTTCTAATAGCCAGACTCTCTCAGCATTCCACTATCAGTGACCCTGATCCACTTCTTATTTCTCATATAATGATCACTCCATAGCCCTACGTCCATGGCCCTGTGGTATCTGCATTGGGAGGGTAGGAATTCTAGCTCTTCCACGAATGACAATAGTCAATATGGGAAGGAATGGGGAAACTTCAAAGCAGTAAACAGATGTAAAAATCTGCTTGTCCTGCTTCCCAACAGCTGTCAGTCACAGACTATCCAGGACAAGACACCTCTGAGAACAAAAGTTAGCCATCTCTTCAAGTTTGTCATCTTCATAGAAAATTCACAGCAGGCATGATAGCAAGATGGCTACTTGGGAAATCCAAGATTGGGGGGTATATAACAAAAGAATGACATTAAACAAACGAACAAGGATGGTAGCTTACTTTTCTTTGGATGCCTGTTTAGCACACATGACTCCAGTGGCTAGGAGAATAATGGAGATCCCAAGAGAATTAGCAACCAGCTTGTACCAAACACTCAGTTTTGGTTAAGGCATGTGCTCTTTGCATTTCATTGTCAAAAACATCCAAGAGCTGGGTGTTGTGTTCCATAGATAAAGACAATGCCTTGTTCTTCTTCCTTTTCACAAATGGGATTACAGTGCTATTTTTTGTCTTGCTTAAAACACTTTTTGTTTTTACCCTCAAATGCTTGATTGACAATACCCTGGGAGATGTCACAGTTTCTGTAGCGATCATTGTAGTATTCTTGAGTAACAGAGATGCTGGGAAGACTCTCTCCCAGGTGTTTTGTCAACAAATCAGAAGGATGGCCTCTTGTAGGACTCACTTGTCCAATGCTTTATCATCAACTGATATCTATTTGAAGAGCAGATAAGAAAGAAGGCATTAAATGGTGCAGGGGCAAAAAGAGGGAGACTGAGTTCATTAAGGGACTCCATCTGAAAGCAGCATGTGCGGAATGTCAATTTAATAATAGAATTGACAGCTCTCTTCTGGTGTCACTCTGTCACAATGGCTTCTTTGACAATTTATAAAATGGACTCTTTGTAGATGTCAGTAAGTGGCACTACATACATTTGTGAATGCCTTGCATAACTAACATTCTCTTTTATGCCACATTGCCAAGATCTGTCCCAAGAATCTTTTCAAACTGACCTAGGGAACTGGTGTATGAAAACCCACTGTACCTACCCTAACCCAAACACAGTACATAATATTGGAAACCCATCATCATCACATCATAAATCAAAATGTGAACTAGTTTGGAAAATATTCTTTGGCTAAAAGATATTTTGAAGTATTTTACTCTACTAACACTAATACAAAATGCATCTAATCACTTTTTAACTTTGTGATGAGCTTAGTATAAGCTGATTTTACACTCCTGGGCTAAATTTGGCTTTTTGATGTATGTATAGATTATTCTCATGAACTGAGTCAATCAATACCATGTACAATCAGAGATGAGGAGTTTTGAAACCTTGTATGGCAGTGAGCATAAAAATAAAGAACAACCTAGAAAGCAACAGAAAATTCCCAGCACTCAAGTTGTGGATCATATCACTTAGATTATTCTTTTCTTGCTTAAATGTATTTAAACTTAGTTTTCTGGCCTATTAGAATTAAACCATTAGGAAAACAAACAAATACATATATATATATATATATATGCAAAATGGATTTCCCAAATGTCCAAGGTAAAATTCCTATTTAAATTTCAGTCATTCACGCTATACATTGAGTCATTTATTTTATTTTCTCATTTTAGCTGTTACCACAAACTGTTATTTCTAAATGAGCAAATACATACAAAGCATTTGAATAAAGATGGCAAACATATACATTTCATTTATTATAGTCATCATGAAAAATTGATTTGACCAGAGATCAATAGCATTTTTCACTGGTTTAAAACTAAAATTATGAAATATACAAATTATATATTATCACGATAAGAACATTGAGCATTATTTTTTAGTGGCAGGTGGCAGGAAAATGTTACTTTTTTTTTCAAAGGAATATTCATTGATTCATTGATCCTTTCAACCATGTTTGATTTATTTGAAGAATAGCTTTACCACATTTCAAATTGGTATGTTATAATAAGATGTACATTTTATTTGTAAATCATAGATGCAAATTAGAAAATATTGAGCTGGCTTATATTCTAAATACGTTATTTGTGTTGTACTAATATTATCTGTTTATTTAATCTGTCTATTCAACATTTCACTATGTGTAAGATTAGTTTTAATTTTGGGTGGACAGAAGAGAGGCATAAAGTAATTCTACTTTTAATTTATAAAATTCTGCAGCTAGAAGGAAAGTTAAAGATCAATAAATCTAACTTTATCATTTTAACTTCAAGGAAACTGAAGCCATGAAGTTAACTGACTTTTTGAATCTTCGGACAACATTTCTATGATTGATCCAATACAGAACATGTTGCTCAGATATTGTCAAGTCATTAAAAGATTTTTTAATTAATTAATTAATTTATTTATTTCCAGTTACATTTGACATTCAGTGTTATTTTATATTGGTTTGTGGTGTACAGCATAGTGGTTAGACTTTTATAGAATTTATGCAGCGATCTCCCCATTAGTCTAGTACCCACCTAGCACATAATTGTTGCAACATTATTGACTATATTCTCTGCTGTACTTTACATCCCTATGACTATACCAATATGTGTAAAAGGTGAAGGGATTGAAAAAAATACAAATAAGGAAAAAAAGAACATTTTTAAATACAACATAGAAAGACAGCTTAAATTATTTATAGTTTATAACATATATACCATAACATATAATTATTTATAGCATGTTGCTTCCTCACTATTAACGTTGCTGGTTTGCCCTATACATGTGTTTTTTGTAGTGTTGGTACAATCTATACGTTCTTTTTCAATACCCCTATATGAATCACACCTGATCTCTCTCCCCCTAAAAAAATAGCAAGGCAAAATTCACAAAATCCCAAATCATGGAGGTTAGTGCAGAAACTCCAATAGCCATTCAATTAGATGGCATCATTGTATCTAATAATTCCTGAATGGTGATATGATAAACATTTATATCTGTGAAGATCTCTTTATGAAGACTTTAGAAAACACAGTATAAATAAATGCTGCAAAGCTTTTGACTGCACTATGGGAAATCAGTATATGGAGTGAAGGAGCAGAAATCATTTATTTACTCATCCATTCAACAAATATTTACTGAGTAACTACTGTGTTGCCGTAGGCATTTGGTATACAAAAAGAAACAAACCAGATTATCGTCCAAAAAAACACACAAAAAAACAACAAACCAGAAAGCTGTCCTTATGGAGATTACAATCCAGTAGAACAATGTGGATTATAAGAAGTAAATACATATTTTAAAGTATATAGTGATGAATGCTAAGAATCAAAATGAATAGGAAAGATGATATTGGGAAGTTCCAGGGATCTGGGGGCTGGATGGTGGAGGTTGCAAATTTAAATAGGATTATTATCATCACCAAAAAGACAATATTTGAGTAAGGATTTTGAGGAGGAGATAAGCCTATATAAGACACATGGTGATGCTAGTGTCAGGGAAAGAGCATTCCAGGCAAAACAGACAGCCAGTGAAGAGGCAGGACAATGCCTATTGTCTTGAAGGAACAGCATGGAGACCATCATGGCTGGAGTGTAGTGAACAAAAGAGTGGAGTTTAGTAGGTGATGTCAACGTGGTAAAGGGGCCGGATGGCAGAAGACTTTAAAGATCAGTGTGTGTGGACAGACTATCTCTGAGTGACATGGGAGCCATTGGAATATTCGGAGCAGAGGACTCACACTGCCAGATTTATGTTTGAAGAGGATCTCTAGAATTATTGAGATTAAATTATAGAAGAGTAAGAGTAGATCCCTGAGCTATTTAAGGAGGCCATTGCCTTAATTTAGCTGAGTTGATTTATAACAGGCTTCTTTGTATCACCTGATGGTGGTAGTAAACATTAGAGCCCCAAACTGGAATATGGCCCTCTGAGTTCCAAATTGACTGTACTACTTAGTAGCTTGGGTGTACTACCTAACTTTGCTAAACCTTTTAGTCCTCATCTATAAAATAAACAAATACATATATGTGAACTTTGTACATAATATAAATGCATAGTAAGAGCATGATAAATACTCATATGGGTTGGCTATCACTGTTAGTGGCAAATGTGTTGCTGGTAAGACAAAACCATTTTACAAATTCCATCAAAAGATTACAGCGATTTCAAAGAGAACAATCATCCCTGCGGGAGCAGGCAGAGGGCAGAATATACACGTAGCATCATCTTGTGATTTTATATTTACAAAATGTGTATTCTGGAAATTCAACTTTAGAAAAATTAAAGCTTTAAAATAGCTTTATGGGCATCGGGGACATGTTTTGTGAATAAAGGCAGGGGAGTGGAGATGGAATTTGGCCTATCAGTGTCTTTGAAGGCAACAGGAGCATGAGAATTTTTAAATCATAAGGGAGCTTATGGGTATTAGATTGAGAAAACTGGTTAAGATTAAGAAAACTGGTTAAGTTTTCTTTGAAATCTCATGTCAGCAAGAATAATACAAAACTAATATGATATAAGCTATGAGCTAATTGATTGCAACGTATTACATTTAAAAGTTAGTGTATCAATTTTAATAATTATGTATGGTGTCAGATGGGTACTAGATTTATCAGGGTGATAGATGGAAATGGGATTGGGGACAGGGTGAAAATGGGGAAGGGATTAAGAGGTACAAATTGGTAGTTACAAAATAGTCATGAGGATGTAAAATAAAGCATAGGGAACATAGTCAATAATATAGTATAACTATGTATAGTGCCAGGTGGGTACTATACTAGTCAGGGTGTCACTTCTTAAATTATCTAAATGTCTAATCATTATGCTGTATACCTGAAATTAATATAAAATAATATGGAATGTCAAAAATCCTTGAAGAAAAAAATGTTAGTATATCAAATACATATTCTTGGAATTTAGAACATAGAAAAATAACCAGAGTTAAGTTTATACAATGTTGTTCGAGAAAATGTTCTGATCTACCTTTAGGATGTTCTCATGGTGGAGATAGACATGCCAGGACATCAGGTGTACTGATATAAGATATTAAGATAAAACAGTTCAATTTTGTTTTATGTGTAGTTGAGGGAGCAACGTGCGCAAATTTAGATTAACTGGTGTGTGTTCCTGGACAATTCAACATACAGATGTGAATGTTTCAATGACTTATATCGTCAACATGATCACAAGTCTGGATTTTAATAAATTTTCCTCTGAAGAAAGATCTATAAAAAGTACACTAGGTCCATGACTTGCTCAGTGAATTACCCATTAGAGGTCATTTAAATCTGTTTCAATGTCAAGCTCTTGCATCGTTCATTCTCATTTAACTCTTAATTAACTCTAAATGGATTATTTACTCGGTTATTTGTGAAAAGTCAGCCACCACAAATATTTAATGCTGACATTGATTAACTTGGGCCTTCCTAGATACTCTGAGTTCAACATCTTTAGACTGTGATTTTCTCTATGGTGGAGAATTAGACCAAAAAAAGGGATCTTGTCGGTGAAAGAGACTCCACTGTCTTCACTAAAAAAGTCTTCTCTTATTCATTGGACTCCCATTCCCAGCACTCCATTCTTTAGAGATGAGAATTCTCTAACTAGTCAATTTCATTATTGCAGATTGGAAGTAATAAAAGTGAGCTGGCATCTTAAAATGCTTAACCATAGAGCTGGGAGGACTATGGGTGGAACTAGGCCCCTTGTTAACTCTCTAATCTTGACTTCCTGTTGAAATTTGTGGTAACTTTGGGGGTGAGGGGTGGGGGTGGGATGCGAATAAAGGGGGAAGCCATGTTGTTCTCCGCCCCTTTCTTTCTTTTTCCACATGGGTGGCCGGTTGGGACACCGGCTGGCGAGTGTGTATATACACACTCCTTGATGGGTTTGTTTCTTTTTTCTTTTCCCGAATAAACCATTCTTTCAGTGGATTTGCTGGAGAGTTATTTTTTGCTGGTCAACAGAAGGTAGCACATTTCTCAGTGAGCATTTATTCATTGACATCTTACTTTATAAATGCATGTTCTGTTAATTTACTTACTATGAAATAATTCCCTAAAGTATGGGAACTTTAGGTAAACTAAAACAAAATTGAGTTTTTGCAACACAAAAGGCAAGTGTACCAATGGAATAACTGAACTCTCTTTAAATTGAGGTTGTAGGTCATATCATAGTATTTCTAGTTTTGTTTTTAAGAATTTGTTAAATGATAGTATTCTAAATCCATATAAATTTGCCAGGGGCAGTTGGTTGTTCTACATATTTTTGAATTTCATCAGTGTAAGAAGTACATAAAAAGAATACAAGTGATATGTCAGTGTCCTGGAACAAAACCTTTTCTGTGTTTGTCTTTATTGTTGAAAACTGACATGTTAAATATTGAGTTCATTATAGTCTCGAAGCAGGATTGAAATGGATCAAGAACTGTATATAAGCAGTGAGTCAGCCAAGGCATACATATATAGAGATAAAAATCCTCCCTAAGTGTGATACACAACATTAACTATAAATGTAACCGTGGCCTCCCATTTCATTGATGATTTTCAGTATTTTTCTCAAGTGTTATGCAAGTATAATCCATCAAAAATTCTGACAGAAAAGTCAGATGACAGATAAACCTTCTTTACCAAAATCCTCACATGAGAGACATTGCTCTAATAGAATTTAAAAATAGCAGTCCATTATATTAGAGAAGGCAGATTTAACTCAAACTAATCAAATGGCCAGCCATGCTACTCCGCATATCTGTATATCATGTTATTGTGAGAAATGATCAATCTTGGTACTTCTATAGAAACAGAATATATAATGTACTTCTATAGAAACAATATATCTGATGTCAAAATCATTGCTTATTTAAGAAAATATATTCATTCAACTCGATGAAAAGAAAAAAAATAATTAAACCAATGTTAGTCGTTAAATGAATAAAACACTCATTTAATCAATTTCTTTTGTTGTTGTTCTCAGGGAATACATGATATAAAATTGCCCATGAATGCACAACTTCAGCACAGGATGGTATAAAAAATTTGGTTAAAAAAAGCAATTAAAGGAATAAGCAGTATGAAGCAATGATAATTGTTTGTAGCCTTATTGTGACATTCTTCTACCTTTCTACCATATAAACACTTTCTGTATTATTTTTCAGATGCAACGTCTGGATTCTTCTCAAAATAATAAGATGTAACTTTGAATATTATACAGTTTCACATCAGAGGTTTATTATACAGCAAAGTCAGGTTTAAAAAAGAGCATATGTTAGTGTTCTTGTTGTTTTTATTGCTGCTATAACCGATTACCACAAAATATTTGTTATCTTGCAGTTTTGTCATTCAGAAGCTCTGCAGAGGTCTCATGGCGCTCTAATCAAGGTGTGGGCAAGGCTATGTTCTTTCTAGAGGTTCTAGGAAAGACTCCTTTCCTTCTTTGTCCCAGACTTTATAGCTCACAGACTCTATTCCTTGGCTCATAGACCTTTTCTTCCATCTTAAAAGCCAGGAAATTCACATCTCTCTGATGCTTTAGTTGTAGCATCTCTATCCCTGTTTCAGCCTAGAAAGGTTCTCTGCTTTTAAGTACTCATGATTAGATTGGGCCACCCAGGATGATGTTCCCATCTGAAGACAGAGCACCCCTTTTGCTATGCAAAGTAACATATTCACAGGTTGCAGGGATTGGGGTATGCACATTTTGTGGAGGTCATTGAGTCGACTATCACACAGCAGAAATGCAGCACAAGGATAAAGCATGTTAAACTGCAGTTACAGTTGATGGTAGTTGGCATTTTGCTCCAATTATTCTCAGCATCATTGATGGGGTCCTTACTTTCATGCTTATTCAGTTTATTCAGAAATTTAAAAATGATCTGGCTCAAAAATCTGGCATCTGACACAGGGTGTGAAAATAACCTGTTCCTTTTCAGTTCTGCAAAATGTCTGCAGAATTTTCTGATTTGTTCTGGACAGCCGACATTTTGGAGGATGCTCTTCGAAATGCACGAGAATTCTTGCAACTAAAAGAATTCAGAAAACATGATTTTGCGCTAAGAACGATTTTCAGCTTCGTACTTAGACAAACCTTTTGTTTTTGAAATAAACGTTTTGTATTGTAGGACAAGAATATTAAAAAGAGGAGTGACTCTTTAGTAAAATCTCCTCGTGATGATATTTTTACATATTTCCTAAACTTAGCCAATTCACTGGATCTCTCTCATGCTTTGTTTTCTCATTTGAATATATTTTTACCATATATCGTCATGTAGATGTGATGGTCAAATGTACTGATGTAAGATTTATAAGCAGTAAGATGCTATACAAATGTTATTAATAATTAACCTCATCACAAACTTGGATACGGTATTATTTTCACACTAATTCAAATAGCAAATCACATGCTCATGCATAGGCAAGATAAGTGAGTCGATTAACCAGGTAGTTCAAGAAATAATTCCAGAACTTCCGCATTTGCCATCATCTTTCCTTTTGGTGTTTTTCTTTATATGGAAACATATTTTTAAAAATTGCATATCATCTCTTGAGATGGGACATAGGTCTGAGGCAGGGCTAGGAGTTAAATTCCCCTTGGGTGGCATAAATTACATTCCTGTGGCCTTTGGGGTTGATAAATTAAGGTCCTCATTCCACTTTTACTTTGAAACAACTGTTTCAAAATCAAGTATCTCACAGCAAATTACAGGCACTCAAAGCGACTGGTCTGCAGTTAAGAAAGTGAACTTGTCTTTCCAGTTTTCTTCTGAGCAAGGTGAAGGGAAGTGGAGCTCCCTCAATGTTCATAGTGCCTTCATTTCTTTGTGGGTTTTGCTTATCTTTGCTCGATTTGGTTAGTATTTTAATTGTCAAAGTCGTTTCTGCTAAGGCTCTTTGTGTAGAAGAAATACTACTGGAATTTTGATGAAATCTAAAAGCAATGCCATGTGGTTGGGTTTTTATAGCACCTTTCCTTAGAGGCTCAGGGCACCTGCTCCATTTCAGGTTCATATGATCTACCCCACAGAAGCACATAATACTTTCCAAAAGCTCTCTCTGCCAGGGGGCTCATGATAAATTCCTCCTCAGCCAGACAAGTTGGCCTTTATTTTTTGTATTGCTGTAGGCATCTCACATGACATTCCCAAATAAGGTATTGTACTACAAGCCTGCTATGATTGCTAGTAATGACTTAACTGCAAAGGAATTATAACAGTATGAATAACAGTGGTTTGCACTGTGAATGTCCTCGCTACTCTAAAAATGCCAGAGCAACAAATATAAAATGCTTCTCATTTGCCAGTTTGAAAGGAGTAAAAGTCAGAAGACTACAACTGCTGCTAATCTGTAAACACTGATTGTTCATTCAACAGCAGGAAGCAAAACAAATGTAAAACAAGTGATGGCACTAGCGATTCTGCTGTGTGCAAAAGCAATTACATTAGGGGACTGAAAATAAATTAAAAATTATATTCAAATAAAATGACATTTGGTCAGGAAAAGGTCTTTGCCTGCAAACTTGTTAAACAGGAAATTCATATGCATTTGACTTTGCTTTTTGGAATGACCACATTACCATTGTTACAGGACTTACGTTTTTTCCCACATATTCATATCTGACATTATAGATCAATAGCATAGAAGTACAAAATTAAATTTATGTGCTTCATTAATTGTTATATTTCTTGTTTATTGCCAAAAAGACTTGAGTTAGTTTACAAAATTAATATAGCATCATTTTTTAAAAAGTGTGGAAAACTTGTTAAAAAGATTAAATATTACATGACATTATTTCTTGCATAGCATGTGAGGACAATTATGAATTAAAGTGTTTACCCACTCAAGGTTCAGTAAATATTCTTGTAACATAGGTACACTTCCAACAGTAATTTACTTATTGAACTCATGTTTAAACTCTAGAATTGTAGTCTACAGTTAATGATCATAGATTAGATGCAACCTTCGTATATAATTTAGCGCAGTGAATTTAGCAGTCATTCACTTTGTGAGATGGAAAACTGAATCAGACTCCCAGCCTAGAGAATACAGTTATACTTCTTAACTACCATAACTTTGAAAGGGATAATATCATCAAATAAAGGACTTTTCATGCTGTAACGAGTGATCTTTAATTCATAACTGTGAATGAAGGCTGCATTCCATTAATAAAAGGCAAACACATCTTGCTCTGCCAGCTTATTTTTAAGCATTGCTAGTCTCAAAAATAGAACAGATTTGTGGACTTTCTAAAATATTTCATAAATCCACCTACTCCAACATTCCTTTTATCCAGGTAACCTTTCCACTAGAAACTATTTCAATATGATTTAATTGCTTCCTTTCATGACCTCATGGGGATGTTCACTTGTCTAAACATCTATACTACTTCTTTTATACCATACATCTCAACCCTGGCATTGTGAAGTCATGGCAAGTGAGATAAATGAAAGTAAGACGGTATTTCTATGTTATGGTTGTCTTTCACAATTGCAGTTACCCAAAGAGATTAATTGGCACATCATCTATCAGATGGGCTATGGGTTGAGATTTACTTCTTCAGGAATTACAACTGTGCTTCACCCGCTCCACTTTCTCTCTAGGTTTGAATACTTGGTTGCTCCCTCATGGGACAAGAAGTGGCTTAAACTGGGGATTCTTGAATGATTGCCAGAAAGGAATTGACTCTGAGAATTGCCGTTTTCCAGGTTCCCATAACGTGCAGTAAACCCAATTATCCAAGCCGGGAATGAGAGACCGGTCTGATATGAGCAGAAGAGTAAAGATCTAGATGATAGTCATAACTAATTAGTTATCTCTAACAGGTGGGGATAGAAGGATTTATCTCATCGCCTTTTGACATTCTTTTGAGGGAATTAATATTCATAGTCACATTGACAACCCTAGGTCACTGAAATCACATAAAGACTATGCCATTAAACATACCACTCAATATCATGCATTAACCACAAAATATTTCCTAAGTGTTTTCTCATTTTTTAAACGGTCAGGGGTTGACAAACTATAAAGGACGGGCCGAATGAGGCCTACTGTCTGTCGTTTGTAGGCCCACAGGCTACAAAATGATTTTTAAGTCATTGAAAAGAATCAAAGGAAGAATAATATATCATGGCATGTGAAAATTATATGAAGTTCAAATTTTAGTTTCCATAAATAAATGTGCATTGGAACACGGCCACACTCATTTATTTATGCATTGTTCATGACTGCTTTTGCACTACAGCTGCAGAGGTGAGTAGCTGCCACAGAGACTGTTTGGCTTACAAACGCTCAAATAATTACTATCAGGCCCTTTATTGGAAAAATGAAAAAAGTAAAAAGCTTGCTACGCACTCCTGAAGTGGATGATTTACTCTTTAGGGTCAGAGACTATATTTTGTACATTTCCAATATCCTTTAGATTAAAGAACACAGAGGAGGCAGGTACTCAGTGACTGTCCACTGTTGCACATTCCAACGTGACTGCCGATTCAAAACGGTCATAAGCTCTACTTGTTAACAGAGACTGTGTGGCCTAGAGGGATTTCGTAACACACGAGCAGTACTCCTGGTATTCCAGACAGAGTGGTTGCACATTGAGCAAATGCTCTGTATAATTAATTATTCTACTTATTCTACCTTCATTCTTTATAAGGAGAGAATTTAAACATACAATTGAAGAGAGAATCCAAAACCAAAAACACAACAACACACATACACACACAGCACAATAGAAAAAAAAAAAGACAAAGAACTGGGAACAGTACTGATTTATCATACAACATTATCACATACTGTGTGCCAAGCACATATGATGATCTATTAATTTTTTTTCTCTTTAATGCTTACAACAATTCTTTGAGGTGGTTTTATTATTTACCATCTTGAGTTAAAAGGACAATCAGAAGTTTACAGTGTCATGGGAACTTAGAGAAAAAGACTATGAAGGAGGAAATAGACAACTGTGAAAACGGTTTACTAAAATATTGCAACATAGAGATCACTACAGCCATTTAGTAAATTGCAGTCTGTCAAGAAGGAAAGAATAAACAATTATGCTATGGGTTTATTTAGATTAGATATTGCAACATGGAAATCACTAAAGCCATTTAAAAAATAATTGTAGTAAAATGGTGGGGGGATTGAAACCCACATGGAGTGGTTTGAGGAGAGGAGTATAGGTGACAGAAAGGGTTCAGTAAGTAAATGTTCTGAGGTGTTTTAACAGAAAGTGAGCAGAGAACATGAACAGAAGATGGTAGCTGGTGGGAAATGTGAAGGGTTTTTCTTGTTTTTTGTTTTTAATATGGAGTGATGTTAAGACTTTATTGTTGTTAGTTGTTTTGCTGTTGGAAATAACTTAGGAATGACAAAAACTGGATGATTCAGACAGAAAGGAGCTAATTGTACGTGTAATTGTACAATGAAAAGCCAATAAATGTGCAAGAGGAAATGGGGATCTTCAGACTGTATATATGAAGAAACGGGTCTTAGATAACTGCAAAGACCTTGCTTTGTAGCAGGAGGAAAGAGACTGTGAGAGTATAGACACAAATAAATGAGTGCATTTGATTGGGGGAAGGTAAGATTCACTTTTATAGTAACAAATTATTTTTAATGACATTTGATATAGTATCTTCAGTGCACAATGAGAGACATTGGTGTGTTTGGAGAGAGAGGAAAAGGTGTGAAATAATAACTTATGAGTTTGGGGGAAGTGTAGTGGAATTGTTCATGTGCTGAGTGCCCATTTGAAATTCGTAAATATAAATTTAAAGTGAGGTCAGTCCAAACAGTGGAGGGATTTTTTTTTTTTTTTCTCCAGCCATACATAGTTACTGAGACCAGTTGTTGGATTTAACCACAGGTGAAGGGGTTGCCAGCAAGTAGGTCAGAGGGAGAGAAGTACAAGGACATTAGCAAGGCAAGGGTCATCTTGCTGTCCAGTCATCCAAGGAATCCAAGGAATCTCGGTTGGGTAAAGAGAGCAGTGAGGACAGAAGTGTGGAGGGAGGTAAAAAAGATGAATTTGGAGAAGAGTGAAAAGGTAGACAGGCAAGTACTGGAGGACTGCGAGAGGTGGAACCTGAGCTGGAGTGTTATGACTTCAGTACCTGAACAAGAAAGTTACAAGGTGGTAGTGAAATGGGATATTTAAAATGCAGATTTTTGAAGTGTGATTGATAGAGATGAAGATAAGATCCAGGAGGGCATAAGCTTAGAAGTGGAAGAGCCAAAGATTTTGGATGGATCAACTTGGAACTCTCAAGAATGATAACTGGAGTAACGAAGGAGAAATCAGTGAGCCAAGCGCCACGATGACAGCAGATGAGGGTGTTACTGTGTATTTTCACTCAGAATGTTAAAGGGTGAGAGAGTCTTTGTATCTTAATAAAGCACTGTTTTTTTTCCTGCCTTTCCAGAAACTGCAGGCTAATGACCTAGTTTTTAGGGAAGAATAAATTCTGTTTTTCACACCACTAAGCAATACACATGAGCTATTAACATGCAGTGACTTTGTATGTGATATCAGAATGACTAGAACATGCTTCTGATAAAACCTGAGAATTATTGGCCCATATGTACATTTATGGATCATTCTACTTTAGTGTATTTAATAAAAGAGTATTTCTCAGAAATCTAGCATTTGCATGTTACTTGGATTTTTTTTTTTCTATTTCATAACAAAATTTCAAGTAGTAGTTTTAAAAATTAGAATAATTTCAGTGTAGAATACAAAGATCTCCTATTTTAGGAAAGTGGACAATAAGTTAAGAAATAGCTCTACAATCCAGTTGATTTAGTTATGTTAAGAAAATTGAGAAAGCAGATTAGAACACATCTTACATTGAGGAGTAAATCCCAATCACTTAATTAATAGTTTATTCTTTGGTCTAACAACATATAGCGGAGTAGTACAAAGGTAGACCCAGAGATAAAGCTAGGGTTGGTATGAAAAGGAATACCTGCTCTGCTATATGAAGGATCAAAGATGCAGAACTGTATTGTATATGCCATCATATAGCATTCCCTCTCTGAAGGAATAGAAGACGTGTGTAGATCATATTCAGAAGGAAATTTCTCTACCTGATTGGCATAAATATTGCTTTGACTTATAACGTATTGCTATAATCATTGACAGTTGATTAATTTTTTTAAACAACCAATGAGGAAACTTACATAGTCATTTTTATTAAGCACAGCTTGATTAAAAACAATAGCGTATTCTTAAAGTCCAAATAAATGGAGACTTTATGTAGGTAACCGCTGTTAAATCATAAAACTATAAGCAGTAAGTATGCCATCTATTGGTGAAACACACACAGTGTAAGAATACCAGAAAAGTCATGCTCTGAGGGCAAATCATACAGGCATCTTTTCATAAGAATGTCATGTTGCATAACATGACATTTCACGATACCAAAATATCCTAATTTACCCACAGAAAAAGTGGGCTCACTGCCTCTGCCATTAGCTCGGTAACAGAAAGGATATCAGATGAGAAGTCAGGAAATCATGGATCCTGGCCCAGCTTTCCATAATGTGCAGTGTCACCTTGCACACATTATTTCACTTCCTTAGGTCCCAGTTTCCTTCTCTCTCTCTCTCTCTCTCTCTCTCTCTCTCTCTCTCTATATATATATATATATATATATATATATATATATACATAAAAAGTATGACAGAGATAGCAGTGATCCATCAGTTCCTTTAAGTTTTAATGTTTTGCAAATTTTATAACTTGCATATATGAGTAGCATTGTCCCATTTAACAGTTTACCATACTTTTAGTTTTACTCTTAGAGACATACAAATTCCTCTGATATAAAGCATAGAAGCCATTGCACAAAAAGTCTGACTTAGGGGCACAGAAATTACTCAATACATTATAATTAAATGCATGTGTAAGGAAACCACAAAATAATTTTTTAAAAAAAATTATAATTCTATACCTCCTTAAGCTGTGTAATCATTCAATTTTATTAACTTGTGGCACAGGTTTACTGATTCATTATGTTGGAAAACTTTCCTTTTTGAAGCAGATTTTAAAGTGTAAATTAAGAATTTATTTAAGTTAAAGAAAATGTAGAAATCATTTGTTTAAATTTTTATTTAAAGAAATTAAAGTAGTTAGAAGTATTTCTGGCTTTTATCATTTTTGGTTTTCAGTGACATAAAGGTTTAGATTTCTTTTTGAACAACAATTGTGAACAAAATGAACTATTATTTTCCCAATCCATTTTAAAATTAATATCTTTAAGAAGTGATGATGCCTTCTGATGATTACGGGGAAGTTAGTCTATGGCAGGGCAATTGGTACAACTTTTGGGGACATTGTTAACGTGCTTTAATTCAATAATTTTTCTTCTGGGATTTAATACTTAAGACATAGTCAGAAATTCATGGAGGGAGTTATATACATATGTATTTAATGCTATTTATAATATTGAGTATGCATTTAAAATTAAATATAAAATAGGTATGGGGTTATGCAATAGTAGTTATAACTCTGAAAAATGGAGAAAGAATATAGCAATTCAGACAACATGGTCATAATGTTTACAATACATCTGTCAATCATCACAGGTGCCATCCTCATTAGAAAATAAAAATTTTGTCAGTGATGTCATAGTTGAAATAAAAATGGGAAGGCTAAATTAAAATAAAAGCAGTCTACAATTTCACATTTGAATTTTCTTAACATATTGTTATGGTATTAAACTTTTATTTAGGCAGATAACACTTATTAACACTTTATTACAGTTTCATCTTGAAGTTACTGTAAATCTTACACCTTAAGATCTGTACCACTGCTGTTCTGAGATGGGGGATTTTTCTGGGAAGTAATCGTACCCACTTATTAAAATGAAATAACACACACAGACAAAGGCAAGTCATACTGAGCTTGTTTTCTTTTAAAGAAAAATTCCAATATATCTCAAATAGAAACAAAAAGAAAAGGGAATATCTCTATTTTAGTGTTCCTTTTTTCTAACTTTAGCATTGATATTTTATTACTTTAATGTTTTAACCATCAAAATGTTAATTGGTTAACAATGAGAAGCATTACAATAGATTTTTCTTTGAGGACAAAGAGATGGAGTTTATGAGGTGGAGGCGACAACATTTACAAGACTCTTGAGTCTTCACACATGTTTCAGTAATCAATCTAAGCCTGAGGCATAAACAGGTTTAATCTTTGTGTCTATATTTTCTATTCATTCTTTTATGTTGAAAACCATTTCATCACAAATTTTGGACAATTTATCATGATATAAAACTGAAACTTCAAGTATGTGTTTGCACTATCAATTCGAGTCTATTTTGTAATGAGAAGGAAATAACAGGTGAAAGAGCAATGCAACCTTAGCAATTAGGTTTTTCCCAAGACCCCACTTATGCTCTATAAGTACCTAACCTCAGAATCTGAGGTCTGGAAATTCACTTATTTCTTCAGCAAGAGCCATTTATTTGGCACATATTTGCAATGTTAAATTGATTGTTTTATTTTCCATTCAGCTCACTATGTATATTATTTCAGCATATGTAAGCATATGAAGGAATAGATAACAATGAGTTGCAGAAAAAAAATCTATTTTCCACAATCAATGGAAATATAAATATTTCCATGTATTTGTACAGAATGTCAAGTAAATATATAAAATTTCTCTGTGAAATTACACTTTTGAATTGTATAATCTTTTGAAATTTTGAATTATTGACACAATGAGAAACTCTTACTTCTTCCTGAGTGGTAACAGAGCGTGAAAATGTCTACTGAGACAACCAATATGGAATGCGCCATCTTCCTCAAAATAGATCAACATGAGAAAAAGAAAAAAGTATTTCTAAAAACTCACCACAGGAACTTAAAATGTTGTCATTTTTATCACCTAATAAATACTCTGGGAAAATTATACCAGTGAGGGAATTGGAAAGGACATTTGATGATCCATTTCAAAACACTGTTTTGGAGGAATGAGAGTCTTATGCAGTTGCAAGGAGATAAGAGACACTTCTATATATCCACTTATCTGAACAGAATTTATAATTAACTGGCTATCTCTGCCTTCTCATAATACTCCAGATGTTTAAGAGGCATTTGCTATTTACATTCCCTGATGTCAAGAACTCAGTAAGCTTTTGAATAGACTGACTTTTGTCAAAATTTATCATGCTATTCTCAGTCTGATTTTTTTTTTTTAAGTTTAATAGAAGTAGTTTGGCTACTTGTTGGTTATTCAAGCACACATTTCATACTTTCAGACATATTTGGGAAAGATTTTGCACCTTGGTTAACTCAAGCTTTATGAGCAGCACGATGCTCCCTCTGTCTGTTGACTCCTTCAGCTACCAGCCTATTACTAGGGCCACATTAATCTTAAGAGACTGAGGATACAGGATGAAATGAGGGTAGTGTGCCTGTGAATTAATGCTAGCAGAGAAAAAAGGAATGGGAACAATAAAACTTAGAATGTATTAGGAAAGTTTCCCAATCTCTCTTTTTTTTTTTTCCCCTTTCACATGAGAAGTAGAAAAAGAATGGTATTATCACAAGTGAGGGGCTCTGAGACAAATTTATAGAGTTAATTTCCAAATACAATTTGGACAAAAGTAATGGAATCTAGTAGAAAGGGGTTATAGGTAAAATGGAAACAGTGAAACAGTTAAGATTTTTAGAGCTAGGATTTTGAATAGAAAAAGCATAAAATTCATAAAAAATAGAAAAGTTGCATGTTCACTTTCTCTCTTTAAAAAATAATAAAAAAGAAGAATATATAATTTTAGCCTTGACATTTTTACTTTGATTCCTTGGAAGATAATGGAAAGACTCATTCAATAATTAATTTGATATTACCTAGAAACACGAAGATAATATAAACAGCTCAGGCTCTGCGAATGATAAATTGGGCCCAATTAATTTTATTCTCTCTGTGACAGAATGACAAGCTTCAAGATAAGAGGAGAAATAACAGCACTGAAATCTTTGAACTTTACAAAAGATCTATTTTCCATCCAAGATGGCATTCTATCACAAGGAAGAACTAAAAATTAACCTGTGGGACACATATGTCATGTTCCATGGGCTTCAATCTAGAGTCATTGTTACTTCATAAATAATCTGATTTAATCACATAATATCTATTATTTTTTATGTTCATATGTGTTTAATGGAACTGACAACCTTATTTAATTAAGAACAGTGGGCCATTAGAAATACAATTTTTAAAGGAATATTTATACTTCAGAACACCATAGTTAGGAAACAGTGTCATCAACCAGACATTTTGATTGAATTAATCATTGAGAAAACCACTTAGGTATGAAAGTTCTTTGTAGGCTTCATTTATATCAATTACAATGCGATGGAAGACAAAGAAATATTTTCTCTGTGAAAATAAACTTTGCCCTAAGATACTCTAATTGTGCTAGACTGAGACCTGTATGAAACACAGAAATGGTCCCAATTTGATAGATTAAGTTGGGCACTTGACTGAAAACCATTTCTTGGTATGTCTATCTTTCACTTCTTCCTTCTTCAAATGTTTAAGTCATTTTATTAAAGTGAACATGGCTTAGAATCCCTTTTTTCAGACACTCAGAATCCAAGTGTGACCATATCTACTATTTAATCTTGAAAACTTTTTTCTGTAAAATAAAGGGAATGGACTGCAATCATTTCCAAGATTCTTTGCATCTCTACAAAGAGTATGATTCTCTTTATTTCTGGAAGACCACTCAGGCTAATTAAAGAATGAGTAATGATAATGCTGAAGGTTTAATCTGAGCATTGTAACAGTAATCATTAGAAATTTGTATTTGCTGAAACCTTCCTCTGCTTAATATCATATGTATATTTCAAATGTAGGAATTTATAATACCAATAGAAAAAAAGTAATTTAAGTATAACAGTGGTTTTCAGAGCCTGTACTGACTCTTCTACTTCCAAGACATTTGAGTAAAATAGTTGAGATGCTTTAATGGTAACCAGCACTGAGAGGAGGGAGCTACTGACATTGCTTAGAGGCACGGAGGCTAAATATTCTGTAGTGCACAAGACAGCCCCTCACAACAAAGGATTGCCCTTCCCAGAATCCCGTAGTGCCCTTGAAAAAGGCTGAAGAGCTGTCCTAATTTTCATAATTAAAATTTTGCAAGCTTCTCCTTTTACCTTATGGCAAATATCAGATGAATTACTGTAAGAACTAGAAAGTTTCTAGAAGACTAGTCTTTCCTGGATAATCCAATTAAGTAACAACAAATATCATAATCTGATAACAGCCAGACACATTTACTTCATGTGTAAGTGTGATGCTTAGCTTGAGGTTGACGATCCTTTCCACATATTGCCTTCAGTGTTCTTTCTTGAAGGGGAAGACGATTCAAGAAACTGTTGACCAATGCGTCCAGAAGCTGTTCTCATAAGGGTATGTATACCGATACTCTTCAGAAAACACTTTGTGCTGATTATGTAGCAAAAACTCCTTGGACAGAAGCCATAGAAACTCTCAGCAGCTGAGAAAAACTTGGCAGGAAATAAGAGAAAGAGGAAGAAATAACTTTGCTCTGTTGAGATATTATATAGATGGTTGAACTCTAAACTTCTTGTGGATGAGGACATTGTCTGTAACTCCTTTATATTCTCTCCAGCATCTGGAAGAATTATAAGCAGATTGGTAATATTTCATAAGAGTTAGGTAACTCCTAGATTGATAAACTCTCAAAATAGGATTAAATATTTAAGCCATTAGGATACTTTGTGTGTGTGTGTGTGTGTGTGTGTGTGTGTGTGTGTGTGTGTGTCTTTTAATAAGCAGACAATACCTTTTGATTAGCACTACAACTACCTTAACTTTCAATAGAATTTGACCTTTCCTTGAAAGTCAAGAGATATGAAATATTAATAAACATAAAATGTAATAGAGATATAAAAGAAAAAATATTCAGGGACAATATTTACCATATTTACTGTTCATAAAATGACAGTCAAGTGAGGAGTCCACTATGGAACAATCAATTAAGAATGACATTGAGAACGTCGTGGGCCATAAGCAGTATGTTTCTTAATAATGGCTTGTGTTGTTAAAAAGGGAAGATCTTAATAGAAAATACAAAATGTGGAGAAAAATCATGCTTCTTTCTCCTAAACATTTGTTAGAGTCTTACTTAGTAAATCCTTGAATACATTTCACTCTTATTATAAGCAGATGTGGAAAGTTCAGAGAACATCAAATGAAACTTTACAGGTAGAACATACGTTTAACTGATAAGAATTTACTTTTCTAATTTGATAATCTTATCAATGCAAAAGAGATTAGGAAGATGCCCAAACAGAAAAGCTTTTTAAACAATGACATTGTAGTTGCTAAGTTTCTTCTAACATCAAACAAAAGAGATCAGGCACATATTTAAAGTTGAGCAGGATAGTATTAAAAACTAGTGTCTTCAGTTGGTGAATTTTCCTTTCTACTTTGTTCAAAATTTTCAACCTTCATTTTATCTGGGAAAACGGTAAAAATTGTTTATAGAGGGATGTGGTTATTCTTCTCATTAAAGTGATATTGTGGATAGGTCTTTTAGGAAATGATTAACTAGATTATATCTATTGTTTTTCTTCACCGAAAACTCTTCCTTTGAGATGAAAGAATGAATGGGGAATTTTTTCAGCTGTTGGTAAATTGATATGCGATAAAGATTAATTTTCCTAGGATGATTACAGGAGGAATCTAAACACATTAATGGAGAGAATCCAAAATATTAAGAAAAATAGATTATATAGAAGAGGTTATTAAATCAAGAAACATATGCCCTCATTAAAATGTGAGGTTTTCCACTTTTATCTTTTCAGTGAGACTGAGATAGGATTTGTTTCTTTAGACTGAGATGGGCACCCAAATGTAAAAAAATTTGTGCAGCAGAACTGTGGATAATTTCAGCCTAGAGGTGACATAGTGAGAAAAACTTCTGTTGTTGAGCTTTTGAGGTTTCTCAGTCAAATCTAGCAAAAGCTATTTCATCCCTTTAAACTCCTAGGACAGGGTTTGAGCTATTATAAGAGATCAATCCATGCTGGTGAAGTTGTTCTTGTCATCATCATTTTTGCTGTTATTCAAAATTGCTAGATCATTAAGTATCCTAAATTCTGAGAAATGGAATTGTTGGACCCCAGAACTGTACTTATTAAGACAGTAATTACACAGATTTGGGAAACGTGTGCTTACGTTGAATACTACCAGGCAGGAAACAATCTCCAAGGGGGATGAACAAGTAACCTGTTTAAAAAAGTAATCAGACGCAGTTTGGTGGGCATATTTTATTTTGAATCTTATTTTTCATTTTAGGCAAATTCCAATTAAGTCTAGAAATCAGAGGTCACTGAAATGACCCATAGGTGATCTTTTTTATGCAATTGGTCTCTTCTAGCCTAAGAATAAATGGTAGAAGTTGCTGAAAGTTCAACTAGAAACCCCAAGAATCTTTGGAAATCATGAAAGGGATTGAGGGTTCACGTCAGATGGCCTCAATGTGACTATGGGCTCTCATTTATGGTTATCCACTACACAGCCTTAAGTCAGAAGGTGAACTGTTGGTGTTTCTCAAATGCCATTTATGCAAAACTATACTTAAAGAGCCAAAAGACAGGAGTGATAATATATAAAACACTGAAAAAATGGAAGCTTCTGAAGTCAGACAAATCATTTGGTTGGAAAATATAAATGGGTATGGATCATTATATTTTCCAAAAGATTCATCAGAAGGATTTGATTTTTTGAGGTTATATAATAACAAAGTAATTAATCCATCAAAACATATTAAATGCCTACATGATAAGTATGTCTAAACATTGAAAATGTCTTAGACACTGCCCCAGCCCACAAAATGCTTGAACTCACAATGGGTGAGAAAATGCTTCTAAATACTTATTTTTTTAACATATTACTAGAAACGTCAAAAGCGAATAACAGACAATAAGAGCTATAAGACTTCAGAATATTATCTACCCTGTTTCCCCGAAAGTAAGACCTAGCCAGAAAATCAGCTCTAATGCATCTTTTGGAGCAAAAATTAATATAAGACCTGGTATTATATTATTACATGATATGATATGATATGATATGATATGATATGATATGATATGATATATGATATGATATGACATGATATGATATTATATTAAAGACCTAGTCTTATATTATGATAAAATAAGACTGGGTCTTATATTAATTTTTGCTCCAAAAGACACATTAGAGCTGATTGTCTGGCTAGGTCTTATTTTTGGGGAAACAGTGTATATACTGTGTGCTTTCTGTATAGACAAAAAATTGCCTCTTTGAGGTCAAATAAATAGAGAATATTCTATTTTTTCCCCAAATTCTTCTAATATGAAAGTAGGAACATTCCTTCAAATATCAGTAGCTGTTTGGAATTTTTGATAAATCAGTAACCCTATGTAAATATACGTCAAGAGAATTTAGAAGTCATCTATGAATCATAGATACTATTTTTAGTAATTTATGATGATGAAGTTTAAGTTTAAGTGCATTCATATATAATATAAAAGTACAGTATTAGGGTTTATGAATATAATAATAGTTAATATTGAAATATGCCTAGTTAGAAAGATAAAAGTTTAAATTAATATAGGACTTAGGCACAAGAAAGCATGTGACTATATATAGTGTCATAAGGTTGCTTTACATTTTGCTTTATTCTCAAGTATTTTTATATATGAGATACACAACTTGCTAGTACACACACACGCACACGGTGTAAATGCATCAGAAACGTATTAATATTATATATCACATATACGTGTGTATATACATACCAAATTAAGTATGAAATTTTGCACATTAAAAGATATATTTGGCCAAAATTTATAAAGCATGTTGATTAATAATTAAAGCATAATTAAATCATGTTTTATTTAAATCATGTTTATATAATTCAAGTAAGAGTGTTTTATGCGAGCATTTTACTGAGTGTGTAATAGAAATTTATTATGTTTTTCTGCCATCTAGTGGTGTACTCAAGAGTTTGTCCATTTTAAAAGGCCAGTGTAAAACTTTTACTGAATTGGAGTCACGGATTTAGGTCATTTAACAAATATAAAGTTGTGATTGAATAAAACTAGAAATTCAGTGTATTCATTACATGGTACTTATATATTACCTAGTCAATTACAAGGGTTTTACTTACAAAATGTAAAACTTCAGGGTTAGAATGAGCTGGATATGGCTGTTGCCCTAAAGTCAATCTCCCAAATGAAGTACCAAGGGAACTAAATTTAAAATATTGTAATGTGATGTTTGAAAATCCTGGCTGGCTCTCACATATAGTCTCAGTATCTATAACTGTACAGCAATTGCCATGTGGCTGTTTTTTAAGCAGTTGTACATGCACTGGTTCTTTATGGTACATATCTTGAATAAAAATGTATATGGCATCACTGAATATTTGTTGTCTTAACACTAACTTTATAATTTAATTGCCTCTAAAAGCAGAAAAAATATTTGAAGTGACTTACAAGCCTACAATTTAGAAGGATAGAAAGCCTATTGGCTGTACATTTAATCTCTTCTCTCAGAGATAGAGTCTGCATTCTTTAGTGAAGGGGAAGCCACAAGCAAAGGCAGGTAGAAACTGTCTCAATATAAATGACATAAACAGAGAATGCCATGCATTTCTACAATCAAACACATCAAAATGAAAAATTTAGTGGTGTTTACTACTTAAAATGCTCATCGTATTCAAGGACAATATTCACAAGTTAATAGTCTTCCTTTGAAAACTTTGCCCAGTAGAAAGAGTTTGTTATCACTCACCCCTGCCCTGCGAAATACGTTCTCTTTTGTGAACAAAGGTTGGTGAACATGAAAAACTCCTTGGGTCTTTACTGTCATCTGTAACCAAGAGGAGGAACTTTTCTTAATATAATGAGAATTGACTCATACAAATATTAAAATTTCCTGGAATGTGGAGACCACTGAACACATATTGTGCACAACAAAGGACTTCATTATAAAAAGAACATAAACACGATTTCTTTGTTTTAATATCAATAGAAAAGAGAAGCAAACATAGATTATTTTGCATTTCCTTGGGAAAGTTCAGGTTGAGTCCATTAGTTTCTTTACTTTTCATTTGGAAAATGGCTTTTTATTTATACCTAATTAGCATTAATGATCTCATTTTTGCATCCTTATATGACATCCTGAAAGAAAAGCAGTCTTTATAAAATGACATAAAAATGAATGAAATGTTCATTTTTTTAGGAACAATGAATTCAACATTTTCTGTGGAGTGCTCTACTGGTGTTTATAAGAATCCTAAAAGTGAGACTGCAGACAGATTATTAAAAATTGTGCAATATTTACCTTAAGAACATAGTGAAAATAATTATAATCACTGAAAAGTTCAAAATGAGAAATGAAAGCACAGATTTGTCACGTTCTAATTCATGGTTAAAGCATAAAATCTTATTCATAGGCTCTAGGTTAGGTTTGTAGCTATTTAAAGTAGATATTAGGTCAGGTGATTTTAATTTATATTGGAAAGTTCTAATGGATGTTAGTAATTAAGCATAGAAATTAATGCCACCTAGTATGCCATGTCTTTATTTGAAATAATAATTATCAAGTATTTAAAATATAACAGGTATTTCTAAAAGTCTTTTGCAGAGATGATTTTCAAAATTGTATCCTTAATTTGTAGTGTGTACTTAGTATCTTACTTATTTTTATGGTATCTTTATTTTAAAGTTGTAACTATTATCAAATCATTTGAAAAGGAATAAAGAATTATTCTACATATAGATTGTTCTACCTATGTCAAAATTTAGTTGTTAATAAATATAAACTTATTAAGCACATTACAAGGAGAGAACAAGTGAATCCCCCCCCCCCCCCCGCAAGATAACATATTTCTGTCTATTTTCAAACCCAATGAGGCAAAATATCTTGTCAGACATCAGACTGGTTAATGAACATCTCGACCAATGCCATCTACTCCTCAGGAAGCAGCCCTTACCATTCTTGCAATAGTAGTCATTCTTATAAATATGTTTTACAGAAGCAAAGTCACTGATTTTGACCTTTTAGGTAAAGCAATGTATTATTTTATGCAATGCACTTTCTAGCAGCAAGATTTCTAAATTGAAAATATATATATATATATATATATATATATATATATATATATATATATGTATCAATACTTTCTTAAATTTAAAGCACATATCCTCACACATAATGTACAATTATTGAAAAGTACATTTAGCTTTAAAAATAGAATGATGGCTTACAAAGCTATGGAAAAGAACATTCTCACCTAAGGGTGGTGTAAATAAAATTGGTACAACTTTATGTATTTGTTTTTTTCTGATTCCAGATCTGTTTTTGCCACATACATACACACAAAGAGCTAGAAATAACATTTAAAAATACATGAATTCCTATCAAGTGTATATGTATATATAATATATATTTTTTGTAAGTACAAACCATATATATAAACATATATAACCATATATAGACATATATAGTTACAAATATACATATATATAAAACTATATACATATATAACCATATGTAATATATATGATAGTCAAGTTTTTAACCTGACCGTCTATCAAAAATAGTTTTTATATATTTTTTTTTTGCTTCAAGATTGTTTCATTGGATATAAAATATATAGTGTCACTTTTAAACTTCAGGTTACCAACTCTTATTGTTGGATTTTTCCTATAAAATTAATAAGTAGCTCCAAATATTTTAGCTTTTGTATTATTACTATTACAAATGTCTAATAGTTAAAATAAATAACAAAGTCATTTTAAAGATTTTGATATGTATTTTCATATGGCCATCCAGAAAGCCAATAAAAACTCTGAGAAACAATATCCAAGCAGGTATCAAAAGTCTTAATATTTTATGCCCCTTGAATACATATTTCCACTCCTAAAAATTTGCCCAAAGGAAACAATCCAAAATTTATACAGTGCTTTAAGCCTGAAATTCCTTCACTGTAATTCATTATTTGAAATATTGGAAAGCAAGTAAATACTTACAAAAGGCCATAATGTTGAAACAAACTATGGTAATGGGAATATTCTTTATATCTCAGTGACGGGACCAGTATCAGCATTACAATAGTATGAATAAATGAATGAATGAAAGTTTTGTGACAAATTAACATTAACATTTTACTTGAAAGTGTAAATTTATTATGTATTTTTCAATTAATGAATGGTAGAATTACAACTATAATCATTAAGAGGTCTAATATTGATACTTAATATTACAATACAGTTTTATAGTAAGAAACATGATTATCAAACTATAATGCCCATAAGGGATTATGTGGGTGTTCACAATAAAGATTTCACTGCCTAGTCCCAGAGAGTGTGATACGGAAGTTTGTGTGGGGGTGTGGAATGCACTGATACTAAGCATTGCAGAGGATTCTGATGCTTGCCATCTTTGGGCCTTGCTTTTGAACAGCTTTTAAATTCTGGGAACAATGAGACATTTACAAGATAGAATGAGGTTCTTCACTAAAGAAGGAGCAGTGCCATTTTAGCCCAATGACAAGCATTTCCAGCCTATTAGTAAGAGGATGTTCAAAACAGGAAGTTGTCACTAAAAACTTTAAGAAGTCTAATTTAATTTAGCAGTAAGAACTAATGTCCAGAGGGCAAATATTATTTATAAAAATAAGCCCCGTGTGTATGTGTGTACATGTATGCACAAATGTGTGTGAATACACAAGCATGTGTAAGAAATTACCCTTGGGGTTTTTGAAAATAAATTATTGCAATTGTTTCTGTTTTTGCTTGTCGTATTGTCAGCAAGATGGCACTAACCGCATTGTGTGCGTACTTTGTATGTGTCTGTTCTTAATTTACTATGAGAGGTAAATAAATATTGAAAGCTGAGTGATTAGTGTTTTACAAAATTCTCGAAATTTTAAAATATAACTATCTCTGTAAAACTGCTCAAATATAATCTTAGACAAACAAAGGTGTAGGTTGTAACTGAATGCCAGCAACTTTTCTAGGGAGGCAGAATTGAAACTCTACAGACATGTAACACTTTTTTTGTAGTTATTGTTTTTGAGGTTTCTGTTGTTGTTTATTTTCTGTCCTTATGTCTTCTCTATGTTCTTCTCAGACTGGCTTGTAGCAGGAGACTCTCAAGCAAAGATGTGATTTGCCCTTGACCCTTGCTGTGACTGTAGATTTTATAATATAAGTCAATTTCACTCACAGCAGGGGCCAATGGTAAAGTATTTCAGTTCTTAAGAGCAAATTGGTTAAACTCTTCAGTTTTGGGTGTGCAAGAGACATCCATGGACAATTGACTTCCATAAATCCAAACAAAAGGCTAAGTCTCAGTATGACAAATATATACATTCTACACTCAGCTGAAATACAGTGATGCTTATAATCTTTTGAGTCAGACATATTCAGATCTTGGTTATTTAACCACTTTTATTATTATTTGTAATCCAAGCAAAAATTTCACAAAAATGTAAATTTTCCATTCTCGAAAAAGCTAAATTATATCACATCATAAAATATGGGGCATGTATTGTACAAATTTCAAATTAATGGCATGGCAAACAGCAATCAGGTGGACAAATCAAGTATAAACTGGTTCATATTTAAATGAAAGTCAGAAACAACTGTAATCTAAATTCTTGGATAGAAAGAACTCAGATTTCACAGAAAACTGTCTCAAATGAGAGGTAGGATAGTTAACGTAGAACGTGGACTAGAAATTCAGGTACAGAGGTTCCTAAAGAACATAGTTGTATGAGTTGGGCTGTATGTAAGACAACAGGAAACGGTGGGGTCACTGACAAATTGGTTAGTGCATGATTCTCTTAAAGGAATTTTAATCCAATTAACAAATATTAGCACACACATTACAGAGAAAACATATCTGTGGGCTTCATTTGGTCTATAAGCTACATCCTTATATAGTCTCTCAGAGGTAGATTCAGGAACTATCCCTCCCACTCACACACACACACACACACACACACACACACACACACACACACACACACTTTTCCCCTTTCTGAAAGCCTTTGTTGATTTTTCAGTCTTCTAACTCAGGGTCTCTGTGCAAATCTGTAACCCTTTTCAGCTAAGTATGTTATTCTTATTGGAAACTGTTCTACAACATAATGTTAAATGTTTTAAATTCAGAAGGTCACTGAATGACTACTCCTTGATTTCTGATATATTAGAAGGTAGATGATAGGCTGAAGACCCTTTTATTAAAGCTTTAAGAAGGTATGTGATTTCTTCTTATTATAATCCACAGATAACATGGTTTTCTCTTGATAAGACCCTGATACTCTCGGTTCAAAAGTCTGTTCATCTCAGCCCAGGAGGCTTCTGTAAAACGTTGCCCACTGTGATTTTGGAGTTCTTTCAAAGTTTCACACAATAATCTACCATGTTTCACTGAAAATAAGACCTAACTGGAAAATAAGCCCTACGATGATTTTTCAGGATGACATCCCCTGAACATAAGCCCTAATGCATCTTTTGGAGCAAAAATTAATACAAGACCCAGTTTTATTTTCGGGGAAACACGGTACTGTACCATGAATCTAAATTCTTAGTGAACAAAATGAGAGGTGAGAGTTCTGATCAAACTGAGCTTTAAAACCTAGTTGCAGTATATTTATGTGGAACATTGTCCATTCTTCTAATATGCCGTGAATCTTTGTAGTCTCCTGGAACTTACATCTTATTTCATGATTGCATGAGACAAACTTCATACTTAAAAATTTGGAATAAATATTGCATTGTTCTCAAGTTAAAACAGACCTTAATAAACAGAGATTTTTCAGGAAAGAAAGTGTTTTGATATTTCATTTGAATTGTGATTAAAGTTCAAGCCCAGTGGTGTGAATTGATCACAGAGTAGAAATGAAATTTTGTTTCATCTACATTGCTTAATTTTTTTATAGCTATAGAAAAAATACAATATCTGCTGGTGTATTCAAACTATGTTAAATGCCTAAAGAAGAGACATTTTTAATGGCCTTATAGACTGGAAGGGAATATCTGTATGTAGAACTGATAGTTCCTTATGACCACTCTATGAATTCAGAGGGTAAAAAGACTCAAAATTATAAGTATGAATTCTCTGTATCTAAAGAAAAAACTCTCCTTCATACAGGAGTAAATGCATATTTTTTCCCAAAGAGCTGAAAATAGTTCTGGCTATTCACAATACTAAATAAATAAGTAAGTAAGTAAGTAAATAAATAAATAAATAAATTCTAGGCATAGAGGCTTCTTTCTGACTTCTGTTTTTGAAACAGATATAGTGCAAAGAGATCTTTCCATCCCATCTCCCCCGTATCCATTTCTATTTCAGCCTCTCTGTAGGCTTCAAATTATGAATTTCCAATTCCCAGGTGAAATAGGTTTAGTCATCATGGCATTTTTTTCTCCACCATTATAACCAGCACAGAGTGCCGTGCATATAGTTGTTGCTAAACAAATATGCATTGAATGAATTAATTAGGAGAGAATAGTCCCCTCACACAGGCACCAGAAGTAGAGGTGAAACGCTCAACAAGATTGATCAAGTGCGTTGACTCATTTCCCCTGAAAGTTTCCCATAAAATAGAATAAAAATTGTTTGTCAATTGCTCTAATATATGTGGCTTTGCTGATGCCTAGTAGGGACAATACACATGATTTTCTCACACAAAAATAATTTTCCACTTTGTGTGTAGTTAAACAAAAAGTGTAAAGTGTAACTTTTGAAAAGTAGATCAAATACAGACTTTGGAATTATTCTCTGGTCTATTGATACTTTCTCTACTTAAGAGAGTTAGAAAAAAACAGCTGAGTCTTCTGCAGTTCCAGACAATGTATATATTGCATTTTTAGTTTGTAACATACCTGTGAAATGAAATTTCCTAATATTTTTTAAAACTAAGTATTACAATGGTTAAATTGAAAGATTATTTTCAAGAAGATTGTAATATTATCTTCATGGAGGGTGTTGAATTGTTAGTTAATGTATTTTTTCTCAGTTATCTGTGGGTTAAGAAAAACCTGTAATATTTTGCAAGGTTATGAATATGTGGATGATTTTATATTCATATAAAGTAAGTCAGGGAATGCAGAAAATATGCTGATGGCTGTTCTTTGGATGTTCATGTTATTGAATATTAATAAAATTATTTGATCTGGAGGTAAAAATATTTTTTTATTTATGAAACTTTCCAGAGCTGTCTGTATTTTTTATTTGGAAAAAAAAACACAATGTATGGAAAATATTTAGATGTTTTGGAAAAACAATTGCCACATCATACATCAGGTACCACACAACTGTCATATAATATGGTTACCGAAACAACATGGTTTAATTTTGGTTTTTATTTATACATAAATATTTTCCACATGAATAACCTCAAAATATCCTCTGATTCAAGCAGAAACTCACAAACACTGTTTCTTTTCCATAAAAATCTTAACATGTAAGATTTATTTAGATGTTCTTGTTGAAACATGTAAGTTAAAGGAAAGCCTCTGAAATCATTTAGTTAGGAAAAATTTCACAATTTACGATACTGCATTTACAATATTTCTGCCTGGGAATATTTTTTTTTTTTTTTCAAAAATGTTTGAACTGAGATATGTGAGTATAAACTGAACCGGAGTTACAGGATTCTAGTGTTTGGAGAGGCAACCGAGAAAGCTGTGGGTTCTTAATACAGTAATTTTACTTAAGATATAATCTGCAGGTGCTTAGAAATGTATTTCTGCCATTCTTGCTCAAACGTAATCCACTATCAACCTACATGTTGAGCTGTTTCTTAGATGGTTACCTCTTAGTAGATTTACAAAGAGCTGATCACAATCCCCTACCTTTTTCTCAAACATCAACTGCTACTACTATTTGTGTTTGAAAGGTGGCTGGTGAGAATTTCTGATTCACATTATAATTTTCAAAATCAAATTCATAGGTTTGGTGTCATTAGAACCATACTGTAGTAAATTGAAATGTAGCAAAGGTAAATATCAATAAAATCTCTCAAAGATTATGAGATCAACTTTTTGATGTGCTTAGTATATATATATATACACACACACACACACACATATATACACACACACATATATATACTCATATATATATACACATATATATGTATATATGTGTATATATATATATATATATATATATATATATATATATATATATATAGTTTCAGGTGTACAAAGAAACATAATAGATATTTACACCCCTCACAAAGTGATAACCCTCCCCAAGCTATTACCCCTCTGACATCTTATATACCTGTTATAATACCATTGACTATCTTCCGCATGCTATACTCCACATCCAAGACTATATATATATATATATATATATATATATGTGTGTGTGTGTGTGTGTGTGTATATGTATATATGTATATATATACATAGATATATATATATTTTTAAATTATAGTTGACATACAATATCATTCTACTTCAGCTTCAGTTGTACGGCTCATTGGTCAGGCATCTACACAGTGCATGAAGTGATTCCCTTGATAAGTCCAGTGCCCTTCTGGCACCTTACATGATCTTTACAACATTGTTGATTATATTCCCCACACTGTATTTCATATCCCCATGACTATATTGTGTCTACCAATTTGCTCTTTCTAATCCCTTCACCTTCTTGATGTGCTTAGTTTTGAAGTTAAAGAATTGCACATCTCTTGACAAAACAGAAATGTACTTATAAACATCTTTTGTTATATGTTAGCCTCATGTCAGGTCTTTTTGTAATCAAGTAGTCCTTTGATTGCAATAGCATTGGAGTCTGAAAGTTCATTTAGAATATATTTCTATTCATCTGATAACTTTTCTGTAAGAAAACATTAGTTGATATATTATAGAAAATACTGAAGGTAGAAGAAAAACTATAGTTGTTTTTAAAATTCTTGGGAGAAATTGTGTCACATCCAGAAAAACTAGTATGAAAGACTCTGAGTATCCAGAGGAATAATATAGGCAGTATTTGCAACAGAAACACAATTAATATTTTTTATCCTAAATTACAGTTGTAGCATCAAGAGATAAATACAGTTTCTATTGTCCTCATGGAAGGTCATTTTTTGGGTTTGAGTTTAAACATTTTGAACTCCTGTGTTTTTCCACATGTAACTAAACATCAAACGAATATCAAAAGATCATTTCTTATTAAATATTTTCCTGCTGGTCTTTTAAGTATATAACTTATTGACATGTATAAATTTATAATATGTAAAATGAGAAATGTAAATAGTATATGCTCCTCTCTGTTCCTAGGGAGTTTCGTGAATAAATTTCCATTAATCTAGTGGCAAATGTACCCTAGAGTTGTATAATTCATGCCCTTTCTGGTTGAGTTTAATAAGAAATAATCTGCTATTTTTCATTTTCTTTCCTCTCCCTGCTCCAATTGTACTTCTATAGAAGTCTTAAATGTTTATGTATGCATTTGGTTATGGATATTGTAAACATCTGTCAACTCAGTAAAACTCATTGCAGCATAGTCATTATTTTGAAGGAAAACTAAGCTCATTTCCATGAAACTAAATGAAAACTGTTTCAATCCAAAATTAAAGAAATACCAAATCTAAAATTTGTTTTTTACTTCATTGATTTGACAAAGATACCATAGGAGAAAAACAATTTATATTCTTTTACTTTTATAAATGTTTTTAAAATATGTTGTTATTTTGGGATAGCAACCTATATGTTGGGATACCATGTTATCCCAAAAATAAGACCTAGCTGGACAATCAGCTCTAATGTGCCTTTGGAACAATAATTAATATAAGACCCTGTGTTATATTATATTATTATATTATATTGTATTATATTATGCATGGTCTTATATTATAGTAAAATAAGAACAGGTCTTATAATAAGTTTTGTTCCAAAAGATGCATTAGAGCTGATTGTCTGTCTAGGTCTTATTTTCGGGGAAACAGGGTATATACATTTCTAAATATCTGTGATTTTGTATGTAGAAAGAGCATCCTTAATAAACGCCATACCTGGATTCCGAGGGACAACTGGATGTGATGGACATCTTGTCTATATAGTTTATGTATGATGTTTGGACTATTCAGGTATCATGAGATGCCAAATAAAGGTGTACCGTTTCCCTTCAAAGGTGAAAGCAATTGCTACTGGTAGGCTGTTGAAAGAGACAGTGAACAGAACATGTTAGCCAAATGTGACAGCAAAATATTTTCCAATAGTCAATTGAATGGACTTTGTTATTTTAATAATGTTTGGAATTAGAGGTTTATAAGAATACCATAGAATTATAATAATTCATAGTTGGGTACTATTCATTTTTATTTTATCTTAATTGGGCTATTTAGAGAAAAACCATTGGACTAATTATCCCTTCCTTTAGGAGGTTTTATATCCGGGGCTATAATTTGGTAACTTTTATTAGTTAATATTGTTGGGTTGCTATGGAAACTTCAGAGTTCCATTTAAATAGACACACCCTTAGGGCTGAAAATTTAATTATAGGTAATTTATTGTATCTGATTTGAATCCTAGATATAAAGCCAATTATTCCCCTTTGTCTTTATTATGCAACCTTATTCTAAACTTTGAATTTCACTCCAGGAATTTTATTTGTCAGAAACAAATTTGAATCTTTATCATAATTTTTTTTCTTGTAGAACTTTGATGTACACCTTTGTAGTTCAGTATATTTTAGGGGAATTTTTATTTTAACTTTTTTCTTTATTGGGTAATCCCAACATGGATCAAAATATTGTGAAATAAGAAAGGACAGCAACCCCAATATTTGACCTTGTAGGTCCATACCATTGGGGTCCAAATGCCACCTAGTAAGTAGTGACCACCTGGGGAGTGGCTGTTCCTTAATGCACAGTGTTCTGGAAATACAGGAATCAGTGCTTAGACAGACACCCCACAATGGCTCTGTGCTCTCTAAGCAGCTCAATCTCTATTCCTTTTTTGCTTTTCCAACTCTAGGGAAGAGCAAAAGTCAGGCTCTTTCCTACTTTTCTTCACTCAGAGGGGCCAACTCAGGATGGACAAATTTAAGACTGGTAAAATCTAGCCAAACCAACATAAAAAGGCACAGCCCAGAAAACCAGCACAAAAGCTCAGAAATCAGTTGATCCCTTTCTGATCCACTGAACTGTGTGCAGCAGCCCCAGGTAGTAAATCAGGAGGGAGACATTGAAGATACACCTCTTACCTGTGATCATTTCCGATGTATCCTGCTCTCCGTGCCAACTGTTTTTATTAGGGCACTTAGTATTCTCTGCTGGATGCTGGCCAGTGTGTCTTTCTAAAATTTATGGGGGTTAGAACTAATGAGTGACACATAGGCACCACCAGTGGACAGGAAATAGGAAGAAAAATAATAAACAACCAAATAATTATTTAACAAGAAAAGCTCAAGTTTGGTACAGAGTGGAAAAAAGGAGATAGGGGGAGTGGGCTTGCAGGCAGATGGCTCTGGTTTTTATTGAAGTCAGAGGTGCGAACTACAGGAGAGACTTTTCTTGGTTTGAATTTCCCCTGTGTAGCCAAGGGAGGTTTTCGTCTGTGTTTTCCTGAAAATAAGACCTAACCGGACAATCTGCTCTAATGCATCTTTTGGAGCAAAAATGAATATAAGACCTGGTATTATATTATATTATATTATATTATATTATATTATATTATATTATATTATATTATATTATATTATATTATACCTGGTCTTATATTATAGTAAGTAAGACCGGGTCTTATATTAATTTTTGTTCTGAAAGACGCATTAGAGTTGATTGTCCGGCTAGGTCTTATTTTTGGGGAAAAGTGGTTATTGCCTTGGTCACATGTAGTGGTCAAAAAGAAAGGGAGAGTGTGCAAAAAAGGTGTCAGAGGTCAAACACCAGTAACAGAGTCACAGTCTTTTTTTTTTATATATATAGAAATTTGATAAATGCTGGTTGAATACATGCTGAAAAATTTGCTGCTGACTTATTTTAGATTCTAAATGTATTTATATTGAAAACAAATATTTAATTAGACACAGTTTTTGCTGTTAAAAATCATGTTAAAGCATATTATTTATTTATTTATTTATTTTTATTTTTCAATTGCAGTTGACGTACAATATTATATTAGTTTCAGGCGTACAACACAGTGATTAGACATTTATATAACTTACAAAATAATCACCCTGATTAATCTAGTACCCATCTGAAACCACACATAGTTATAACAATATTATTGACTATATTCCTTATGTTATAACCTACATCCCCATGACTATTTTGTAAATACCAATTTGTATTTCCTAATCCCTTCACCTTTCCCACCCATCCCCTCAACCCCTCGCCCATCCGGCAACCACCAAAATGTTCACTGTAGTATCTCTGAGTCTGTTTCTCTTTTATTTGTTTATTTAGTTCCTTAAATTCCACATATAAGTGAAATCATTTGTCTTTTTCTGACTGACTTACTGCTCTCAGCACAATACCATCTAGGTCCATCCATGTTTTTGCAGATGGCAAGATTTCATTAGTTTTTTAGGTCTCAGTAATATTACATTGTATATATGTCCCACCTCTTCTTCTTGTTTTCCATCCATTGAGGGACACCCAGGCTGCCTCCATATCTTGGCTACTGTAAATAATGCTGCAAAGAATATATGGATTCACATGTCCCTTTGAAGCAGTGTTTTGTGTTTCCTTGGATAAATACCCAGAAGTAGGATTACTGGGTCTTTCTTTATCGCTTGTTATAGCCTTTGCTTTAAAGTCTATTTTGTTTGGTACATATATTGCTACCACAACTTGTTTTTTTAATTTCTATTTTCATAAACTGTCTTTTTCTATGCCTTTCTATCTGTGCGTGTGTCTTTCAATGTAAAGTGAGTTTCTTGTTGAAGCATATGCAAGAGTCGTGTTTTCTTATCCAATCAGCCCCTCACCACCAATCTTTTGATTTAATCCATTTACATTGAAAGTAATTGTTGATAGATATAGAGTCATTGCTATTTTATCATGCAGATTTTTTGTTTTTTCCTCTTCATAAAGAAGTCCCCTTAACATTTCTTGTAATACTGGTTTGGTGTTGATTACATCCTTTAGTTTTTTCTTGCCTGGGACTCTCTTTATCTGTCCTTCAATTTTAAATGATAGCTTTGCTGGGTGTAGTACTCTTGGCTATAGGGGCTTGCTTTTCATCACTTTGAATATTTTGTGCCAATCCCTTCTGGCCTACAAATTTTCTGTTGAGAAATTAACTGACTGTCTCCTGGGAGCTCCCTTGTAGGTAACTAACTGCTTTTCTCTTGCTGCTTTTAAGATTCTCTCTTTGTCTTTAACCTTTAGCACTTTTATTATGATGTGTTTTAGCATGGGCCTGTTTGGGTTCATCTTGTTTGGGACTCTCTGCACTTCCTGGGCTTTTATGTTTATTTCCTTTACCAGGTTAGGGAAGTTTTCTGCCACTATTTTTTCAGATACTTTCAATGATTTGTTCTCTCTCTTCATCTTTTGGTACTCTTATGATGGTATGCTTAATGTTGTCCCACAGGCCCCTTAAAATATCCTCATTTTTGGATTCTTTTTTTTCTTTTTGCTGTTCTGATTGGGTGTTTTCTGCTGTCTTGTTTTCCAAATTATTAATTTAATCCTCTGCTTCATCTAAATACTGTTGATTCTCTATAATGTATTTTTTATTTCATTTAGTGTGTTCCTCATTTCTGACTGGTTCTTGTTTTCTATGCCCATTTTTATGTTTCCTACCTCTTTGTTGAAGTTCTCCCTGAGGTCACTGAGCATCCTTATAATCAGTGTTTAGAACTCTGCATCTGGTAGATTGTTTGTCTACATTTTGTTTAGTTATTTTCCTGGAATTTGTTTTTAATTTTTAATTTTATTTTATTTGGTACATGTTTCTTTGTCTCCCTATTTTGGCTGCTTCCCTGTGTTTGTTTTTATGTTTTAGGTAGAGCTGTTATGTTTTTTATTCTTGGAAGAGTGGCCTTATGTTGTAGGTGTGCATTGGAGTCAGTGGCACAATCTTCCTTGTCAACTGAGCTGGGTTCTCCAGGTGTGTCCCTTAAGTGGGTTTTGCCCTCCTATTATTTTTGAGTCTTGATGGTGTTTGCATATCAGTGGGAGGGACTGACCATCAGGCTAATTGGTTGTGAGGACTGGCCATGAGTACAGTGAAGGAGCTTTTGTACAAGGGCTGACCCGATGGAGAAAGATTTGCTGTAGCAGGGCTCTGGTGCCTGCCCAGTCTGCTCTTTGGGTGTGTCGACTGTGGAGGTAGTCTGGTGGTGTTCCCTTGTGGTCTAAATCCAGCCACAGGGAATTTGACCCTGGGGTCTCCTGGGAGAGTCCCCACAGGTCAAGTTCAACCTTCATCTGTGTCCTGCCCAGGGCCACTTGGTATGAGCTACAAAGACATCTGCAGATGTAGTGCACCCATGCTGGACTTGGAGGTGCCTGGGAGACGCTAACCTGCAAACTGAGCTCAGTTGCTACTAGTGCTGGGCTTGGAGCTGAATAGCACTAGGTATGGTGCATGCCAAGGTTAGATGCTGCTTGTTTAGGGCTTGTGAGTCTTTGAGATATTTTAGGAATCTCTGTAGCATGAGTCAATACAGGTCATTTGTATGGAAAAGCCACTGTAAGTTTCTTGGGTGGCCCGCAAATTGGGTCAGGGAATCAGCAGGGTAGGGCTAATGGTGTGAGCCTGGTTGATGGAGACTCAGAAATAACACCTACTTGCACTTGTAGTCTGGGATGAGGGAGGGCTCAACAAAGGAACAATGGATTCTGCCAGCACATCTTTCTGGGAGAAAGCTACCCTTCTGGACTTCACCCTGAGGTCAGACAACTTAGTTATTCCCCGCATATCCCCAGCACCCTTCAGGCTGTTGCTCCAGCACTGGAGCTAGAGTGAGTGAGTCTGTCAGCAAATAAATCTGTGTATGGGCCCTCCAGCCATACTCTGTCTCACTCAGCCACAATCTCCAATAGTTTTTACAGCCAGAAATTGTGGTGACTTCTTATTCTAGCACTGGAACTCTGGGCTGGGAATCCTGGTTTGGGGCTGGGACCCCTTGCTTCTCAGAGGGGACCTCCACAGCTTATATATTTCTCCCAATTTTTGACTGCCACACATTGGTTTGGATACCAGTCTGTTCTGGATCTCTGACCTTCCTACCAGTCTCAGTGTGGCTTCTTCTGTATATCCTTAATTATGGGACTTTTGTTCAGCTAGACTTCAGGCAATTCCCAATAATGGTTGTTCTGTAGTTGTAATTTTGATGTGGTTGTTAGAGGATGCAAGCACAGTGTTTACCTCCTCTGCCATCTTTACCAGAAATCTGAATTTGTCTGATATTTCTAACAGAGTTTACCTTTAAATACTTAAAGAATAAAATTCTTTAGAATAAAAGTATTTATTCTAAAATACTTTAGAATAAAATTCAATATCATAATTGTACCATTTTCACTTCAAAAATAGCTAGAAGATTGAAAGAGAAATTAATATAAAACATAGATATTTGAAATCATGGGAAGCAGTTGGAAGACTTTGAGAAAAATAGTGTTATGTAACTAATACACATTTAAAAATAAATATTTAAAAAATCATTATTATTAGGATACAAACAATATAAAGTGTAGAAGGTGATTTCAGTAATTTGCACAGGTGTAATGGCAGCTTGTATTAGTTGGTAAGAAATGTATGACTTCTGCTTGTATTTTTAGAGTAGAGACACAGGAAATACAGAATTGAATATGGAAGGTGAAGGAATTAAGTTAGTGGTTGGAAAGAAAAAACACTTTGGATAATACATTTTGTATTAAATTTATTGTCTAGTACATTTTCAGTTTTCTAATACCCAGGAAGGTGCATTGCTTATGCACAAAGCACAATGCATGTTTATTACATGCATTAAAATATTGCAAAAGTGTTTGAAAATAATAAAGTTTTGCTTGTATGTTAAAATATTTAAATAAGAAAAGAATAAATGAAAACATCAAAGGTCTTGAAAATAATTTTATTTTGTATTCCTCTTAAAAACAAAATAAATAATTAACCGCAAACTAAGTCTGTTCATAGACTGTAACTATAATTATATGTTTATATGTTAATGAAGATTACAAAATAAAAATTATATATATGTTATTTCCACCACTAAGAGTAAAGATTAGAGCAAGCTAATCATATAAAATCTGTATGTTAGAAAAGATATTTAAGAAAGTATAAAGTTTGGTAATATTTTCTGTGTATTTCTAATATTTATATAGAAATATGTCTCATGTATTTTGCATATACTGTATCTCTTTAAATCTATCTTCTAACTCTTTTTGAACTAAACATATTAAAATTAAGATGTATTTTTTTTTTATTTGAAGTATAGTTGACATACAATATTAAGATGCCTTTTATTTTAAAAACTTGTAAGAGTCAAATCTGTTAGAAATATCAGAAGAATTTCTCTTAATTGTATACACTTTTAGTAAACTATCCAAAACTATTTGTTTTATTCAATCTTAAAAAAGCACTACTCATTAATATAGCATGTTTCACACTTTGGTTTATAAATAATAACTAAAAAAAAATGACTTTCTTAGATCTTAGGTTAAATAAGTGGAATATTATATTTTATATCTTTCCTTGTTCCTAAAATATAGAAGTATTTCCTAAAATACTAGAAGTGTTCCTAAAAGGTTAAATAGTCTAGCCCATTAATGATATGGAGGCTGAAGATCTAGAAAAATATCTCTCCCTGTTATTAATAATTGTATGACTATCTAACTGTTGCTAAGCATTTGTAAAATATAAAACATTTGATATTTTATGATGAAAATATATTATCTTAAAATATGTTTTCTTCCTTTTTGGTGTTTGATTAATATTTATTGTATGACTGTAAACAGTGAATGAAGAAAGGTCTCTGAAGTAATTAAAATATTAAAAAAAGATGTTTTTGTCTTATTGATAGCTGAGGAGCTGGTCAATGACTGGTTAGATACCAAATTGAAGCAGGAACTAGCAAGTGATGGGGATGCTGAAGGCACTGTGCCAAGTATCATTCCTGTGTCAGAGGCCAAAGGTCATTTGAACTATGACAGGTGTGATGGTAAGAACTGATCTGATTGTTCTAAGCTTTAACATCCAATGAATATGTCTAAGAAGTCTTTTCGATAAAACTTTGTTTTCAAAATAACTTGTACAAAATAAATAACCACTAATTTAAATATTCTCTCCCCATTGTTCACTCTACTTCTCTCTTTGTCAAATCTTGAAAACAAAGCCCAACACAATTTTAAGACTGCTCAAAGAGGCATATCAATTGTCTCCTCCCAAGTAAGATTTGGAATTGCCATGGTTCCTGATATGACCGCTAGAACCTCATGTTTCCCACCCCACCCTAACCCAACATCTTCTCAGCTTTCAATTACATCCGGAAATGACTAACTCAGAAACAAATACTGTGAATTTAAGGGATTGACAAACCCAAAACTCCCAATTTCTCTCCTTTCTTTGGTGTCTACCTAGCCTATTAGTATTTCATTTCTTTGTACTTTTTCATTTTTATTTTCTATTGATTTCCCTAAATCGGTAGTCCATTCCTTACATCTTCCAAGAGAATCTCCTTTCCTTGTTTTTGTTACTCCCTCTCTTTGCATCTAGATCTCAAAAGGGTCTCTTCACTTAACCAGAGTCATGCATAACATGTGTAAATAATTATATACAAAATATTCATTTTATATGCAAGCATATTAGTGTGCATCTCAGTAAGTATGACTGATTTAAAAAAATGTATAGTTGAAAATACTTAAAAAGAAAAAGTTTTGATTAAGGTTTTAAGTTATAGAAGGAAAAACATTAAGAAAAAAAATTACCTATATAAATGGAATAGCTTCCTAGTATATGCCAACTCCCCTCACTATATCACCAATCCGCACATGCGTTCAAATTAATTTGATTTTCCATTTTTGGTCAACAGAGCCACAGAATATTAGATTAACACAATTGGAGCCACATTTGCTTCATCCTGTAACTTCACCTTTTATCCCCATCAGCCTCTACACAATGGCAATTTTTCATTTGAGATGGTTCTTCTATCCATTATTCCCCTACTATTTTAAGATTTCGTTATTTAGTATCACCTTAACTGTCACTGCTTTTCTCCTTTTGATTCATTATATACTCTACCTCTTACATTAAAATGTATTCTGAGATGACACAGAATACACTACCAATTAATTCTAAGATAAAATTGTAGGAAATATTTCCAACTTTTTAAAAATAATCTTATTGAAATGTGAATCACATACCATATACCCAGTTAAAATGTATAATTCAATAGTTTTTAGTATATTAATATTTGTGTAACCGTCATCACTGCTATCAATATTAGAAACATTTTATTACTACAAAAAGAAACCCAGTACCCACTGATAATTATCTAATTCCTACAACCTTCTCTTAGCCCTTGGCAACCACTTTCTGCCTTTATAGATTTGCTTATTCTGAACATTTCATGTAATGGCATCTTACAATGTGTTGTGTGTGTGTGTGTGTGTGTGTGTGTGTGTGTGTGTGTGTTGCTTCTTTTCACATAGCATAGATTTTTAAGGTTTGTCCATATTGTAACATGTATCAGTACTTCATTTTTACTACAAAATAATATTCCATTGTATAGCTATAGTACATTTTATTTAGCTATTCATCAATTGATGAATATTTGGGGTTTTCCACTTTTTGGCTATTACAAATAATAATGAATGTGTATGAGTTTTTATGTAGACATATGGTTTCATTTATCTTGGGTATATAGCTAGGAATAAAATAATTGGGTTAGAGTGATAACTCTGTTTAAGATTTTGTAGAATTGCTATACTATTTTCCAAAGCTCTGCACCATTTTTTATTTCCAGTAATATATGAGGGTTCTAATTTCTCTGCATCCTCTCCAATACTTGTTATTATTTATCTTTTTAAAATTATATCCATTCTAGTGGATGTGAAATGGTTTTGATTTGCTTTTCCCTTATGGCTATCTCAAGTTTTTAATGATCTCAAATTTTACTGCATAAAGAATTTAAAGTGTTTTATTTAAAATAGGCATTAAATTTATTTCAAACATCATTTAAAATACTAAGCCTAAGCAATAACAGACAATATCAAAATGCCACTGGGAATGTATCTGTACATACAGGATGATTCTGATGGCTTATTCCCACTTAGACTTCTCTGCAGGCCCTCTGCCTGTGGACATGTCTACCAGTGGTGGCAGGATCAGATGTGACTGGAGCATGCACTGTCATTTGTTTTATTCTAATTAGATGGCCCCATAACAATAGCATATAATGTATTTCTAAATAGATAGAATAGAACCTATCTCTCCTCATCCAGCATTTTATTGGACTGATTGGTTCTACAGAGATGAATAGAAATTAACAAAAAAGTTGGAATTTTATTTCATATCACTATATTCTATTCCCACAGATGCTACTAAAACATCTTAAATAAATAAATGTATTTAACAGATGGTTGGCCCTCAAAGAAATCCATAGCTCTTCTTGGGGAAGAATCATTTTGGTGTATTAATGACAATGGCAATTGATGTATCACGAGAAACAGGTGTTATCAAGGGAAAAACACATTTACTTGATCACTCAAAACACATTCAAATAGATTGCTTTGGCTTTTAGTCTTGTTTTGTTTTGCTTGTGTGTGTGTGTGTGTGTGTGTGTGTGTGTGTGTGTGTGTAGGTTGTTGAGTTTTTCAAATGAATCTGCTGCTTGGTCTTTATTTACTAATTATGACATGAATTTTGAATAAATAATTTGTGCAAGGATATTAAAAATTCCATTACCATTCTGGCTAAGAAATTTATAACTTTAAATTTTTATAAGCACATTTTTTGGAAGCTATGTGTTTGTTGAATAAGTACATTTTAAAATGTGTAATTATATCAGAATTGGATTTTCATATGGCTACACCAATATTTCATGACTATATCAATTTCAGGATTATCCTACAGCACTGGAGGTTCTAAGTACAAGTAAGAATGATGGACTATAATTAAGTGTATTTGTCTATGCCATCTGGAAGCATTTTACAGTCCATTAATTAGTAGGATTATTGCAATATTCTCAGTTAATATAGTCTGTCAGATTCAAGCTTTAAATTTGTTTGTGGTTGAAAGGCTGTTGTGTGTTTGAAGTAAATGCTTGATTATTTCAGTGATGGGTGTGATTATTACTAAATAATACTTATCCATTCCTTTGTAGCTTATTTTTTAGTAGATTGAAATTCAAAAAATTTACTGAGTTTTTGCAATTTTGGATTAGCAATAATGGAAAAGTATTGTGTGCATAACTAATTGCACATGGTCCATAGAGCAGTACTCACCCTTCCTTTATGGTGCAAAGGATCAAATAGTTTATTTTCTCAACATAGTAGGTTTTAGGGGCAAGAAAAACATATCTCCTTAGTTCGACATGTACACTTTTGTTGTAGAAAAACGAATGTGTCTGGTCTCTGTCCAAAGTACCTGGTACAGAATTTCTAAATCCTTGGGAATTCCTAAAAGATAGGTGTGCCTTTGTTATTTATGGTGGGCCCTTGTACCACACATGACTTTCTGCTAATGAGATGACTCAGGATGGGGACTGGTCGCAACAGAAAGACTACCCATGGGTTAGATGTTTGGGCACTTAAGCCACATAACATCAGCCTGACATCCTGACATCTGGGGAGGAGAGAAGGGCTATATTGAGTTCAATCACATGTCCAAGGATTCAGTCAATCATTCCTATGTAATGAAACCTCAATAAAAGCTCTAGACATTGAGGATCAGGTTAGCTTCAGGGTTTGTGAACATACACAGGGTTAGATATACCAGAAGGATGACACATCTGAATTCCATCAGGAGGACATGAAAGCTCAGTGTTCCGACCTTACCAAACCTTACCTTACATGTCTCTTCATTTGACTGGTCCTGATTTGTATCCTTTATAATAAAGTCGTACTCATAAGTATACTGCGGTACTGAGTTCTACAAGTCATTCTAGTGAATAACCAAACCTGAGGGCATCGTGGGAAACCTGAATTTGTAGCCAGTTGATCAGTAGCGCAGGTACACTGGAGATGGCCAAACTTTCAGCTGACATCTGAAGTGAGGGCGATCTTGCTGGGGACTGTACCATTAACTTGTGGAACCTGAACTCGCTTTGCGTGGTGCTTGTCAGAATCACATTGCAGTATTGCAGCCTCCTAGTAAATTTCACCCTAGAGCTTTTCATTTCACCCTGGAAGGTCTGCCTACAAGTCTTCAAATGGCCATATTCTAAACTTGACAAAATGGTGTTGCTTGCAGTTGGACTGGGTTCTCTGATTTCTGATCATCACTATTATTCACTTCACTATTTAAACCAACTACAGACCGTGCTTTATAGAAATTATAATACTATGGAGAGATAACACAACTCAGTGAAAATAGGATGAGACTGGTTGTCTAATCACTAACAAGTCACTAACAAGAATTGTGACCTTGAAAATAATTAGTTAATAACTCTGGACTTATTTCTTCTTCCAAAAAAATAAGGTGGTTGACTGAACTTGTAGTCTCTGGGAATTCTTAAGCAATAAGATTCTTTGAAATCTTGCTAAGATTCTTTGAATTTCAATGACTCACTTTCCTTGTCAGCAATTGGGGGTCAATCTAACTGGATCTTATTAAACTATGATGAGTAATCACTAAACCAATTCTACCTGTACGACAGAAATAGACTTTCTTCTTTCTAAATGTGTTACGATTCTATGAGGATTTCTCCACAGGGAAATTACAAAACAAAAGTAGAGCTCATAGTTTTAAAAGAAAACAATCTTCTGTCAACATCCATCAGTGAGGTGAAATATAGAGGTTTATATGATGGGAAGTAGAGATGGAAATGTTACTGTTTAATTTCTACATGGGTACAATTTAAAAATCAATACATAATGGCCACTTTTGGTTAAAATATGTTTGCAACAAGTGACATTATAACTGCTCACTGCATCAATGTCTGTGTTCAACTTCTTTCTTCTTCCCCCCTTCCTCTCCTCCTCCTCCTCCTCCTCCTCCTCCTCCTCCTTCCTCTTCTTCTGATTAATACCCCTTGCAAAACTCTGGCTTTTCAGGGAAATTATGCATATTGGTGTACAAGCCAAAGTATAAGTTAGGAGGCTCAGCCACACATAAACCGACATGTATCACTGAGTATTATGACTAAGGAGCTATGTTATTATAATGTAACAGAAGTTGGCATTATAATCGCATTATAAAAGGAACATGGAATTTGGGGTCAGGCAGGGCCAGATTTGTGTCCTAGCTGCAGCGTGTACCATCTATGTGACCTTGGACAGCTTACATTAACTTTAATGGGCCTTTATTTTTTCTTCTGCAAAATTCCTATTTTTCAAGATTGTGTTTAGTATTTATTTGAGGTGGGTTATATACTATGCACTGGCTAGTATATAATCAGTGTTTAATATAAAGGTAACTATTTTTGAGGGGATGATGAGGTCCCATTTTCCTTTGTTGGCTTCAGGTTATGCATCTTTTAAATGAGCAGATTGGACTATATAATTGCTAAGAATATTCCTATCTTTAACATTCCAATTTTTAATTTTTTTTCTTTTTCATTGATATTTTGTTACCACATCACCCCATCCGTATAACTTACAAGGTTGCAGTATGAAATATGAGGCTTCAATTATTTCATGAAAGGCAGATAAGTAAACTCAAACTACTTATCTTATCCCTGATGTTTTATATTAACTCTCATAAAGTATAGAATAGATGCTTTGAGTTTATTTTCTTGCCAACACCCTCTCCTCCCATGGGTGTTTAAAATCAAGCGCTCCAATTTGTCCTCTTCGGGACAGATCATCACGTATTACGGAGGTAGGTAAAGACACAGGCACATTATGTGGTGGTAGGACAATGCTAATTTTGAATAGAGTATCTCAACCTTATCAGTGTGCAAAAGATTTGTTCAAGAACCCTGAAGGAAGAGGAACCTATCTTACAGCATCTCTTGGGCACATCACTCAGACATTGAAATCAAGAACCTACATTCAGTAGGTATACAACATTGTATTAAGTAAATTGTCTATGTGGCAATTCAGGTTCACTCCATTGATGAACTGGAGCACAACTATGTATTTTACAAATAAATACAAATACAAAATGTATTTAAATATCATTTCCCATTTCGTGATTTTAAAATTAGCTATTTATCCTTTCAGATTTACTTTTAACATTTGACATATATTAACATATGTTAATTATATATGTTAATTATATAATTATAATTGTAATATATGTTAATGAACATAACTTTTAACATATATTATCTAAATAATCAGAACTCTAGTCTATTTTGCAGATGTTGAACTTTAGGTATTTTCATTGTTAATGCAGAGACAGTCACAAAGATCAAAGAGCTGAAAAATAAGATTGGGGATTTCCAATTAACAGTGGATTTTATTACACATTGTTAAATTTTGGCTCTACTTAAAGGTTTTTTGTTTGTTTATTTGTTTGTGTTTTTTGTTTTTTGTTTTTCACAAAGAACCAGTGTTTTTCTTTCCTTGAGAATCAATGCTTCATAGCACAATTATTATACAAATATAAGTTAAAATCCTTATCTTTAAAATGGTAGAGGAGGGGAACGAGGTGGGCAAAAATAATTCATTTTAACACTTGACTTTAGATTAGTGGAAACAAAAAGCAACCCTACAACAATCATTTTCTTATCACTGATCGAACCGTTAGGCAAAGATGTTATTTTTAAAAGAGTCAAGAGTCTGTCCAAGTGCTCCACTCTACATTTTTTGTGTACAGCCACTTACAAGGCTATCTTCATCTACTCACTACAGATCTGATTTTTATGAGCCTCAAATTTTCTCTGTATTGAACTTCTGTCACATTATAATCACAAAATAAGATTTATTATAGTATAACTCTTTTGGTAAGTGGAGGGCTAAGCCTGCAAAATGACTTTTGAGAGCACACTTGAAGAATGGCAAAATTTTAGATAGATAAATTTTTTTTTATATTAGATTCTAAAAATTCTAACAGGGAAGTTTTCTGTACAAATAAGAATTCAATGACCCATAAATCTGTGTGGGGAAAGGGTAAATTAATATAACAAAATGAGAAATTTGAGGATAATGTTGTGTATTTGGCCTATCCCCAAAATGTTATTATTTCAAAAACTATAAACAAAAAATGTAATTGTAAAAATGTATTACAACAAAAAAAGCTGTGGAGAACCTATAACATTAGATGTATTTTTTAGGTTGTGACAAAAAAATCTTACAAATGGGCCATATTTAATATAATACAACTTACTGTGTATGGATTATGTCACAATTCAAAGACAAAGTATAACTATTTCCAGTTGATCTATATGTAACACAAGGTGTAACTAATTGATCTATATGTGTGCTTATTCCCCAGGTGGATTGCTGAACAATTTATTAACTGACACGGTATGGAGTTTTATTTTCCTTTTTTTATTCATTTATTTTGCATGAATTATCCAGGATAACTGATTAGGTCCCCACTGCATATTCTTTAGGTGTAGAAACAGGCTATGAACCTTCCCAGAAAACAGGTGGTCTCATTTCTAGCCAACTTAAATCATGTTTTTCTTACTGGATTTCTCATAATCTGTTTCCTTAGGCACTAACAAATAATCACACCAAATATCAGTGTCCAGACCTCACTTTTTCTTCTGGCCTCATGCCATTAGTTAGGAGGCCTTCCAACTATTTAACAAATACTGCAGAGGGATGAATCAGGGAGAAAAAAATTCTTTCAACATTCTCTCAGGCCAAAGACTTTAATGTGGGTGCTTCCTTATTCTACAGCTGCTATGCCAATAAATCTTATAAGTTATATACAGGCAGTATCTTCATTTTAAATATTTTAATCATGATAGATGTTTAATAAAATGGGGCTGTCTTGGGTCTCAGACACAATGAGTCCTAAGTCGTATCAGTCATTAAATATAGAAGATAAGGAACAGGTAAAATGAAATTCATAGGCATACTATTTCATGCAGAATCACCAATCTCTTTATGTAGATGTATGTAGAAATAGATGAAGAAATAAGTAGCATACGATTTAATACTCAACATTCGGGAGATATGCTAAAACAGGTCATCAAAACACAAAGCAATATAACTTGGGTGGCAGTATCCAAACCAGTAACACCTTTATTGTTTCTGTATTAATGAACAGCCACATTGCTCTGTTTAATCTAGCTCATAGCATTCATCATTCACTGAAATATCATTTTTCCTTTATGTTTATTGTCTATATCTCTAGACATTTACCCAATGATGTAAGCTTTTTGATGGAACTCTATGTGTACTTTGGTCAACACTGTATTTCCAGTTGTTGGAACAGTGCCTGACCCACTGGAAACACTCAATATTGGAAACTGACTGATAGTGACTTCCTATTATACTGTATTTCTTTTTTCTTTTTTTCCCCCTTCTTCCACCTCCTCCCCACCCTCCAGTTCAAGCCTTTGTTTCTCAGTCTAGTTGTAGGACACAGCTCCCTGGCCCATGCTGGTTATTATGAGCCTTGCTCTCCGCCTGGCTGAGTCAGTCAGTTGCCAGTCATTCAAAGGCTGCTCACAGCAGCTCACAGCAGCTCACAGAAGCACTCAGCAATGCACCAAAGCTCATGGCAGCCCAGCTCCAGGGATAGCTGTTGTTCACAGTCTTAGCTGTAGAGGGTGCAGCTTACTGGCCTATGTGGGAATCCAACCGGTGACCTCTGAATTACGAGCAGGGCGCTTCAACCACCTGAGTCACCTATACCCTATTTCTACTGGGACATTATTGATGCTAACCTTTATTTGTGTAGCACTTCACAAAAATTTTTTATACATTATATTTTTAAAGCCTCCAAATAGTACTAAAGGGACTAAGAGATTCATTATCTTTCTCATTTAACATTTGAAATGGGAGAAGTGTAGTCTAAAGATCCAGAACTAGAATTCAATCTAAATTGTCTAACTGAAGAGCTGTGTTCTCTCACATATGATATTATTTTAGGATGTTTCAGCTTTAATGTTTTAGTTTCTATTTTATAATATAATGGTCAAAGACTCAATGCACTCACAGGACAAACCATTTATGACAACAAAAAAATGTGAAAATAAACTAATACAGTATGTGATAGTATCCTAAAATAAATAAAAATAAATAAAATGTTAAATAAATAAAATGTTAAATCAGCAGTATTTAAAAAAAACAATTTTGAACTAATAGCAATATATAGTCAAATAATAATAATAATAATAATTTATTACTAAGTATTTTTATACACAGCTAAGTCATTGTTTATAATTCAAAGAATTAAATCTGATTTTAATTTTTGTAAAAACTAACGACCAGAAGATAATAATAAACTAAATATTTACTCAGACCAATGGAAAACTATTTTTAACTTCACTGTTTAATAGAAATCCAAAGCAAATTATGATTCCAAGTTGCAAATGTTCTTTTCAACATGCTAATTCAAGTGGGTATGTGTTTTGCCTGGCAAGTCAGCATGGGCAGGGGTAACACAGGAGGATTTAAAAACACAAAAACAAAGCAATTCAACTGTGGATTTTATGTAAGATTCAATGATCTGGTTACAAAATTAATAAGTAATCAGAAGGTTTTGCTAGTTCATATGTCTAAAAAGCAATAATGTGCTGTTTGTGTCACTGGTCTCTGGGAGATTTAGTAGTATAAAATTTTACTATTCCTTTGTATATAAAGTGTCACGACAGCTGCAAAGTTAAATAATAAGCAACATTTATCTTTTATCTTTTCATAGTATGGTTCTTTACTATGAAAAACTTTCATCAATAATAATAAGCTATTTTTAATACTAAATTATGCTGGACTTTTTGCATCTTGAACATAGTGCAGAAAATAATATGATAAATATCCTCTGTTAACATTTTTGAGGGACATTTAAATATGAACATTTTTAAAAAGGAAACCATATCTTTGGAATCCAAATTTAAAGCCTAGCTGAAATAAAACCTTGTTAATTCAAGACTAGAATGCTTTGTGTTTGTATGTGATCTATTTGTGCTCATATGAAATTTTTACTAAGTTTTGTTACTCATTTTCATTTTCCTAGTTCAGGATTTGGCCACTTTACATTTCATATTCTGTTATTTATCCCAACACCCAGAAAAGATGGTTTCATGGGAGGACAACTGGGTAGTTTTCGAAGTATTGTAATTGGTGCCTATTAAGATTTATCTGATCTTCTATCTAACTCTATCTTCACAAACTCTTTAGTAGCTCATTTCATTTTATTTTTTTAGTTTCTTGAGGAGGAAATGGCATTAAAAAGTAATTCAGTTCAGCTCTTTGTCAAAAGAATTATTTCCCATACTGATGAGAGATCATATGTGCAAAGAAATCTGTCCTGAATTTTTTTTAATTATGCACTTTCAAGAGATTATTTATGCAGCTTTTTAAAATCCAATTACTTTTTTCCTGACTCACTGAAAAATATTTTAAGAACATGAACATTTTTAATGGGGGTCATACGTAGCTAAGGGAAGGAAGGAGCAGTCCTTTCAGAAAATGGAACACATCACGGGAAATTAGACCCGGGTTTGGAGAAGCCACAGGACTGTTTAAAGAAATGTATGACTAATTATTGAAAGGGGTACCAGAAAAAGAGAAAGGTGAGTTAGAGAAAAGTCTTACATTTATCAAAAAATTTGCTGAAGGCTGCTCCTAGGCAATTTTCTGAATTCAGGACTCAATGCAATTCAAACCGGTTTTAAAAATGAAGAGTGAACTATAGTGTAAGAAGCTTAAAGGATTTTTTTCCCTACACATTAATAAACAAAAATCATATGTAGGTTGCCTTAAGTATTTTAGACATAGTCTATGTGATTTTATAGGTAATGGTTATAGTGTGTGTGAACGAGGAAACTAAAAATATATAGTCTAATTCCTCCTGACCTCATAAAATGTTCCAATACTTTAGATAGATTTTTGCAATGTTTCCAGAGAAAAGAAATCTGTTGCTGCCAATGGGTTTAATTAGTATAAAATAGTACCCACATAATATGCACCAGCTGTAGTTCAGAAAATAATTTGTTCTTTTGAATTGATAAAATAGATGCTTTTTCGTATATTTGTGCCAACAGTCCTGTTACTGTGCTTTTGAGAGTCAGTTTCAGCAGTTTAAGTGGAAGTGGCAAAATGATGTCATGTTCATTTACCCATTTTAAAGTTCTTCCCAAGACAGATTCTCCCAAGTAGATTTTAACACATCATACCTGTTTTTCAAAGTCATATATCCTGCTCTTTACAGGGTAAAGTTTTACTCCTATTACTAGTACAAAGAGAAAGATATGGATGATGATTGAAATTTGGGTAATAAAAGACATGAGTATGGGTCTAAAGCCAACACCCATAGCTCAATGCCCAACCTTAACCAGAGACTGTGATCAGCTCTATGCAGGTCTGTTACAGTAGTAATTCAACCACACTGATTTTCATTTACACCACTGGAGCCTCTCATGGGTTCAAGTAGAAATTTCTGTGGCATTAAAATAATATCCATTCAATGACAGGATATTATAGCTGCATGTTCTGGCCAGATACATTGCAGTTAGTTACACTCTAGAGTAGAAATAGCAAATTTGTGTTCCATACATTTTTACTGTCCAAATTACAGGTTGTTCTTTTTCTTTTCTTCTTTTTCTTTTTTTCTTTCTTTCTTCTTCTTTTTTTTTTTTTTTTTTTTTTTTTTTTTTTTTTTTTTTTTGGCAATACTTACTTAAAGCATGAATAGCCCTTAACTAAGGCAGTACTCAGTATTTATAAAAATGAATATTAAGAAGAATACAGAAAATACATGTAGAGCTTTCTGATTATCTACTTATGGGCCTTAAACTACTCATAAACATTGTCTGTTATAAATACAAAAAAACAGAGAGAATAAAGGAATTTCTCTAAATTTTGTTTTTGGAAAATTTTTTCTTTTTACAATTACAGAAATATGTGACAAAATATGACCTTATATCTGGGTTCTTAACATGATGTTTGTCAATCTAATAAAAAAAATCTGTCACTGTTTTTAAAGAGAAATTATCTTAAGTAAGCTCTACATACATTAATCAAGTGCAGTAATTCTGAGGAAAATCCACCGGGCCTTGGTAGAATACACATGCATTTATCGAACACTGGAGTCACACACTTCTGTACCTATTAGTTTGGCCAGCTGTGTGGCTGTTTATCCTCTTATACTGAATTCCTGAGAGAACAAGAATATTCTTGTTTACATCCCTTAAACTGGCACTGCCCCATAGGGGTTCAAAGCAATGAAGCGAGAAATTGAGTTGAGGGAATGGAGAGAGGACTCTTGACAATATCAGCAACAAACTGTTTTGTGCTAATCATCAGACATGGCCTTGGAGGATTCTGGGTCCTAGCTATGTCTCTCTTGATGGCTCTGTTAACCTGATAAGGTTGGTCAGATTGTGTCCAAACAAATTCGCAATTGTCAATTAAAAAGTAGTAGAAAAAAAATTAAACATTTACTTCTACGTTGTGAGTACAGCATAACAAACAAGCATTTTGACTCTGCCTTTTTCAATAAACCAATTGGCTGGAAATCAAGTAAACATAGATGTGTGCAGAATGGAAGCATTGCCTTCAAAAACTAATACTCTAGAATGTAAAACCAGATAAATGAATAGTAGGGGGCATCGCATATAAACATACAAGTAAGGACACATGTACACCATAACAATGCCAAAGGACTTATTTATATGTATGTTTTTTCTTTAACTAATTATTTATTCATTCTACTTAAAAATTTAACTATGTGATAAATTCTCTGGTCTATAAGATGCAATGAAGGGTAAATCAAGATTCCTGACTTGATAATCTAATGAAGTAATAGGCACTAAAAGAAATAGTGAGTACATAAATAGTAAAATAAATAAAAACAAATGACTGATTTGTGGAGATACTGAAGAATCAATTTTGAATTTGATTTAAATTAACAGGACTTATACTTTTCAAATCAGTCTGTCCCTATTGACAGACACATAAAGGGGTATTCATGGTTTACTTCTTAATAGCTTTAATTAAAATAAGAAGAAAAAAGAGAAAAAACTAGTGTATTACTATCTGAAAATAGGTTGTCTATTTTCCCAAGTGGGATCATTACATGCATATGGGAAGCCTATTTCAATGCTCTCATGTCTTCTGATGTCATATTTCTAAAGTGACCTAAGATTCATGTAGAAAGATTAGTAACTGATGACTTTATAAGGAATAATTTAGAGTGTAGACAGATGTCTTTACAATGGTTATCTTTTTAGATGCATCTGTTCCATGTATTTCTTACATTTCCAACAAAAATGTGGCATTTTGGGCTGTAATTCTGTCATCTAATCACATGGAAACCTGCCATTTCTTATTAACATCTTGACATCTTATTGCTTTAAACTTACCGTAAGTTCTTCTAATGTAAGGTGGGTTTAAATTCATGGAGTTGAGCTTTTTGTTATGTATCCATTAAATGCCTGATCTTTTGATCCTTACATCAGCAACTTTCACTCAAGCAAATCAGCTGTTGGCCAGGATGAGAATTATAGATTAGGCCCTGAAAGGTTAATAGTTAGCTCTTTGGGATACAATTGAAAAGCTAGAAAAAACAAAAAAGAATAAATGTGTGTTAAACTCTTTCATGTTAACTTCTACACAATGCAACTGACATGTCAAGCCCCTTATATTTAGACATTACCCAGCGGAGATGCAATGGGTTCTTATTACCACAATAAAGTTCTTCTGTTGTTTAACAGAAGGTGTTAACCTTTCTATTGCTACAAAATTAAAAGTTTAGCCTGGAAACCTTTCTCTAGACAAAAAGAAAAACCATTATCTGAGGCTATAACAAGGCTCCACAAAAGGCTGAAAATGGTCCAGAGATACTCTCAGGTGCATCAGGATATAGTATAAGGAAAATGTCACCATAATAGTTTATCTGTGTAGCAAATGATTAGAGAACTATGAACTTAGTCCTAACCCAATATGTAATAGACACATTGAATGTACATTGAATAGATACCAATGAATGTACATTCATTGCTCCCTACCTAAAGAGACATTAAAATCTTGTCTGGAGAGAATTATAATTTCTTAATGATTTGTATTAATGTTAACTTAGATAATTTGAAATAATATACAAAGAATGCAATATAGCACACTTTATTTTCTATTATGTATTTATGTTACAGAGAAACTAAGTTTGAGACAAAATTAACAATTACTACTTATTTATAAATTATGGCAAGGGAACCCATATGCTCAGGGGTTCAGAGGTATGACAGAGGAGAGTATATTTTATAAAGTAAAAAAAAAAAGAAATATTGATAAAGCCTCTGATTGTAGCAATTTTTTTTCCATTAAGGTAGGACTTTTGGAAGTGGGTGTTGGATAGATTTCAAACTGGTCTTCAGGTATATTTCTCAGTCCTTGATTGACTGCTAGGGATGCAGTTTGGAGACATTTCAAAAGAAAAATAATTGTTCACTGTTGTGGGGGCAGGTTTTCTGTGGTCAACAATTTCTTGGACTGAATGGGGCTCAACAGGGTGCTTTTGGGAGGTCAAACTCTCATAATGGTTCTTAGAGGAGAAAGCATGCCTACCATATCAGGCAGTTCCTTATTTGTTAAAATGAATTTGCATTTTTTGAGTATGCAGTGAAGCATCTGAAGTTAGAAATTGATGGCCATGTCTCTGCAAACCTGTGGACAGCAAGGAAAGGGCATCCTGCAACTAAGACAGACACAGACAAGCCTCTTAACGTACACAGCTGAAAGGTGTTAAACATATTGTGCATATGGAAGAAAAATGCAATTGTAAAATGTCTAACTTTAGAACTACTTTTATTGCTGAAAACAGAAAAGATGTTTTGCCATATAGAAGCAAACTTGATTTCTAGTCATTGTTAACATAAGAAATACCCATTGTGTGGGTATTCACTGTACAAAAAAGGAAATATAACAGACGCATTACTTACAAACACCCCTTTTAAGCTTGTACATCCTTCTCCCTTTTTCTCCGCAGATGCTTTTTTTTTTTTCCCCCGAAGTCAGGAAATTAATCAGTGAATCAACAAGTGCTTAATGGCAACTGCTTTACTAGGTAATGTGAAAAGTGGAAGTGGTTCCTGCCAGTTAGGTAATTACAGTCTACCTAAAGACAAGGTGTACATGTGCACGTGTGTGTGCACACACATGGAAATAATAATAATAAAAATTAATTAATTAATTAATTAATTAATTAAAAAAGGAACATTAAAGGAAGAGTGGAAATAAGCATGTTCTGAGTAATCTCTCTGCCACAAATTTAGACAAAGCTCTATTTATCTCTTGTGTTTTTTACTGTGGCAGTCTTTCAGCCTCCAAATTCTTCCTTCTGCCTTCAGTGCTGTGCCCTTCTTGATTCTCATGTTTCACAGAAAAGCTAGGATGACCTCCAACAATGTGTATAGCTCATGATGTGCATAAATTAATTTTATCAATAATTAATATGAAATTATTTTGTTATCTGCTTTTTTTTTTTAATTCAAGCTTGTTGGTTAGTAAAGTTACATAGCAATGGTTAGTAAAGTTACACAAGTTTCAGGTGTATAATTCTGTAATACATCATCTATATATATCACATTGTGTGTTCACTACCCAGAGTCAGTGCTCCTTCCATCACCATATATGGGATCCTGTATGAAATTTCAATAAACAAATTAAGCATGAATAAAATTAAGCATGGGAATATAGAATTCCCAAAACCAGCCAGAATGAATATGGACTCGTAATTTTCCTTTAAGCCCTCTTTCCTTCACACTTGTTCAATTTTCCTTACTTGTAATACTTTTTTCTACAAAATATTCTTGTCAAATACTCTCCTCTTCCATTGGGGTTCTTAATATATTAGCAACAATATTTTAAAAATCACAATAATTGCATCACCTTAAATTATATATGCTCATTTACAATTCCCAAGTGCTTTCTCAAAATATAATCTTCTGTATTCATTTGGGAAGACATCATGAACAATACGTATAGTTGATGCCACATCTCAGAGAAATTGTTTTCTCCACAAGGTCATCCTGTTATTAAATGGTCCTCCTGGTTTCCCACCCCTCACCATGAGTTTGCTCTCTAGAGCTCTCTCATCTCAAAGCTCAGGGCATTTTGTCTCTAAAGTTTTATGGCACTCATTAATAAAAAAAATCCTTTACCTTTTATATATTGTTTTCCTGTTTGCAAAACAACTTTCTCATGCTGAATTATCATTTATTTTTTAAATACATATTTTATGTTAAAATAGTTTTAGATTTAAAGAAAAATTGCAAAGACAATAGAGAGAGTTTCCTTATACTTCATACCTAGTTCCCTTTATTATTAATGTCTTACATTAATATGGTACAGTTTTCACCGTAAGGAACCAATATTAATACATTATTATTAACAAAAGCTATGCATTGCTTAGATTTTCTTATTTTTTAAATCCCTCAGATTTTAAATTAATGTCCTTCTATGATCTGATACAGGATACCTTGTGACTTTTAGTTCTCATTTCTCTTTAGGCTCCTTTTCGCTATGATAGTTTGAAACTTCTCTTTTCGACAATCTTGACAGTTTTGAGGAATACTAATCTGGTATTTCATAGAACACCCTTCATTTAGTAGTTGTGATTTTTCTGATATTTTCTTCATGATTATTCTTGAGTTATGGTTTTTTGGAAGAAGCCCACAGAGATTAAACGCCATCTTATCACATCACAGCAAGGGTACCTACTGTCAATGGGACTTATCACTGTTGATGTTCATCTTGATTGCCTGACTGAGTTTTTGTCATTGTTTGTCAAGTAACTACAATGTTCCTGTTTTCCCCTTTCTGTTCTGTCCTCTTTAAATGCAAGTCACCATGTGTAACCCACACTTAAGGAGTGGGAGCGATGCTGCATGTGCTTAAGGGCAGTATCTACATAAATTATTAGGGGTTCCTCTGCCTGGGAGATTTGTCTATTGTTCCCCATTTACTTATTTATTCATTCAGTCATTTATTTATGTCAGAATGGACTTGTGAATATTTATTTTATACTTTGGATTTTTATCCAGACTACTTTGTCACTAAAATGGTTTCAGCTTTGGCCAGAGAGCTCTTTCTCTCATTTATCTTTCTATCTCACTTCTTGAAGAAGCTACAACATTCTTTCCTTCCTTTGGGGCTCTGTTACTCCTCCCTTATTTTGTGTAACATAAGAAGGCCTAAACTACCTAGCAAGTTAAACCACCTCCATGCCCTAGCCTTTCCTTTCCTGCATCAGTCTCCAGATACAAAGAAAATTAATATGAATGAATCCCTTACCGTTCAGGTGTTGCGTTAGTTTTTATAATATAGTCTCAATCTTTCTCTTTTTTTTTGCATTAGTAAAGTCTTACCTTTGGATGTTGGAGTATTTTATATATTTTTATTCCCCATAAACAGTGTGAGTATACAATATGAATTTGATCCCCTGTGAACACTTGTTGATGTATCAGGAAAGATAAATAAGTGGTGATGATACTGAGAAGAATATGAGACCCTTTATGAACTTTGCTGCAATGAACTCATTTAGGGATCATATTAATTCATTTCTCAACAATCTAGGGAAAATCAGTGATTCTTGAACTCTAGTATGTGTCAGATCATTTGGAAATCTCAATAAAATAAAAAGAGCCGCATCCTACGTCTAGAGTTTCTGATTCAATAGGTTTGGTATGGGCCCAAGAATTTGCATTTCTAACAAGTTCTCAGGGGTATTGGTTTGCTAGGGCCACCACAACAAGACCACAGATGGAATGGCTTCAACAACAGAAATTAATTTTCTCACAGTTCTGGAGACTAGAAGTCCAAGATTAAGGTGTTAGCAGGGCTAGTTTCTTCTGAGACCTCTCCCTTGGGCTTTCAGATGGCTGCCTTTTGCCACTCCCTCACATGGCCTTTCCTCTGTACACACCTCTGTTTGGTGTCTCTCATCTCCATTCCTTATAAGGACACCAGTCAGATTGAATTAGGGCCCACTCTAAATAGCCTTATTTTGACTTAATCACCTCTTTAAAGGCTTGATCTCTAAATACAGTCACATTCTGAAGTATTGGGGGAACACAGTTAAGCCCATAATAAGGTTAAATGATGCTGGTATTAAAAATTACTGGCTTAAAACAGAGCCAAGGATTTGCTAACAGAAACTGAAAATGATCTGGATAAGTTATGGTGACACTGGTGAGGAGAAGTCAGAAGATAATGTCTAGATAGAAAGGCACCTCTTTCCCAGCAGTGACTGAGCATGACAATCACACACTGGAGGGGTTGGGGAATAAAAGCTGAGTTGGTGTGAGGAAAATGGTTTGTCCCTCACCTTCCATAGACTGACTCAATAGAAAGAGTATATCCATGTGAGGAATGTTCAAAGGCACTAGAAACTCTCAGCCTTTCTAAGTAGTTTGCCAATTTACTGCTTAATGTGTTGCTTTTTGCTCTCTGCTTATGGTATGTCTTTCTGTAGATTCGTGTTAAAGGTGTTCATGAGTGGAGGACCCTGGGTTTTCTGGATTTAATCACCGTGACATTCAAGTTGGGAGGAATATACATAGTTATCATGTCAAAGAGAGGTAAGCAAGTATCTTCATCAATTCCTAATAGGGCCAGGATTTTTTTGGTTTTTTTCAGTTCACCCCCTGAAGTTATTGGCCCTTGAGAATACATGCTAAATGTAGGGGTCTGCAATTTAACATTCAACTCTGCTTAGGGTTTAAGTTTTGCAAACTCCCCAACAAATGAACAAGGCCAGATCCATTAAAAGCCATTGTCCAGGTCTCTCAGAATCAACAAATGTCACAATTGCAAATTCTGGTTTTTGTTCTGACCCCTAAGGGTTTCTCTTACTTTCTTAGATGCTTCATTATACAGTTAAAGAAAATAATTGTGTGTGTATGTGTGTGTGTGTGTGCCTCTGTGTGTCCCCTTATTTTCTTTATATTACTTTTATCATAGCCAAGTGTCTTGAAAGTAGTGTCTCTACTCTATACCTTTTATCATCTTTGATTTGATTCAGCCTTAAATAAGTGTGGAAGGGATCTTAGTGGCTATGTATTTCAAACCACACCTAGGATAAGAGTCAGTTACTGGTGGAAATCCAGCATCACTGAGGCCAGAGCAGGAGAGAGGATTCCAGAAGAAGCCTTTGAGAAACCTTGACAAATATCAAAGACAAATCAATGAGAAAAAAAAAAATTTAACCTTCTCAAATCTTCTATTTGAAATGTGTATGTGCATGCGTGCATGTGGGTGGATAGGTGAGGAGTGATACATCACCTTAACAGGAAACCTCAGAGGCACTGCAGATTTCTTTGTTTTCAAAGTTCCAGATCCAACCAATAACAAAAAGTTAAAATTCAGACTTCTAACAGATTCTGAATCCAATCTGATTCTTAGCCACAATTACATCTGCCTTCTCCTACAGCTTATTTCATTATTTCAGGCTTTTAGCTTTATTCTTGAGATCAAAGGTCAGCATAATAGCCTTAATTGTGCTTCTTTTATTTTCGCAAAGCTTAAAATATTTACTACCTGGTCCTGTGATGAAAATATTGCAGACACCTGCCCTAGATTAATAAAGTGGGTGCTATTTTTAGCCTCCTATTCTCTCCACTCCCCACTGTTCAGTTTGTTGCCTACTACCTAAACATTGAATTCTTAGCTCTTTATTACGGCCCATGATACCACAATTTGTAGCTAACAACATTTTCATCAGCATCTCACACTTTTTTTTGTCCGGTTTTTCAATGAATTAAAATTGATCACTACAATCTGAAATACAGTATAAAATATTTACAAAGCAAGAAAGGCAAACTTCAAAAAAAAATTCCATCATTACATTGAATGTATGAAAAATTCTTATATATATACATGCATATATATATAATATATATGCATGTATATATATATAATATACATGTACATACATATAATTTTTATTTTTCAATTATAGTTGACATATAATGTTCTATTAATTTCCAGTGTACAACATAATTAGATATTTATATAATTTATGAAGTGATCACCCCGATAAATCTAGTAGTCATCTGACACCATATAGTTATTACAATATTACTGATTATGTTCCTTAAGCTATAGTTTACATCCCCATGACTACTTTGTAATTACCAATTTGTATTTCTTAATCCCTTCACCTTTTTCACCCACCCCCAAAACCCCTCCCATCTGGCAACCATCAAAATGTTCTCTGTATCTATGTGTCTGTTTAGTTATTTTCCTTTTATTACTCATTTTTATGTGTGTGTGTGTGTGTGTGTGTGTGTGTGTGCGTGTGTGTGTGCATGTGTGTATGTGTTTCTTCTTCTTCCTCTTAAGGAAGTCCCCTTAACATTTCTTGTAATACTGGTTTGGTGGTTATGAACTTCTTTAGCTTTTTCTTGTCTGGGAGCTCTTTATCTGTCCTTCAATTTTAAATGATAGCTTTGCTGGGTAGAGTAATCTTGATTGTAGATCCTTGCTTTTCATCACTGAATATTTTGTGTCAATTCCTTCTGGCCTGCAAAATTTCTGTTGAGAAATCAGCTGAAAGTCTTATGGGATCTCCCTTGTAGGAAACGAACTGCTTTTCTCTTGCTGCTTTTAGGATTCTCTCTTTCTCTTTACCCTTTGGCATTTTAATTATGATGTGTCTTGAGGTGGGTTCCTTCAGGTTCATCTTGTTTGGGATTTTCTGGGCTTCCTGGGCTTGTATCGCTGTTTCCTTCACCAGGTTAGGGAAGTTTTCTATCATAATTTCTTCAGATAGTTTTTCAATTCCTTGAACTCTCTTTTTCTGGTACTCCTCTGATGTGAATGTTGGTACACTTGATGTTGTCCCAGAGGCCTCTTAAACTATACTCATTATTTTGGATTCTTTTTGCTGTTCTGTTTGGGTGTTTCCTGCTAATCGTCCAAATTGCTGATTCAGACCTCTGCTTTGTCTAATGTACTGCTTATTCCCAATAGTGTTTCTTCATTTGTTATTGTATCTTTCATTTCTGTTTTCTTTTATTTTCTATGTCAATGTTGATGTTTCCTATCTCCTTGTTGCAGTTCTCACTGAGATCATTGAGCATCCTTATAACTAGTATTTGGGACTCTGCATCTGGTAGGTTGCTTGTCTCTAATTTTGTTTAGTTCTTTTTCTAAAGCTTTCTTTTGTTCTTTCATTTGGGATATAGTTCTTTGTATCCCCATTTTGTGTACCTCCCTGTGTTTGTTTCTATATACTAGGTAGGGCTGCTATGTCTTCCAGTCTTAGTAGAGTGGCCTGATGTAGTAGGTTTCCTGTGGGACCCAGTGGTGCAATCTCCCTGGTCACCTGAGCTGGATGCTGCAGTTGTTTTCCTTGTGTAGGTTGTACATATCTTTCTGTTGTAGTTGAGCCTTGGTTGCTATTTGCACATCAATGGGAGGGATTAACATTCAGGCTGATTGATTGTGAGGACTGGCCATTACTACAGTGGGGAAGCTATTGTTCGGGGGGGACTCTAAGGAGCTGGATTCATTTTAGCAGGGCTCTGGTGCATGGTCAGTTTTCACTTTGGGTGTGTCATCTGTGGAGGCAGCTGGGTGGTGCTCTGGAGCTGGCCACAGGTCTTGCTGGCCCTCAGGACACCTGGGAAGGGCATTGTAACAAGGCCAAATTCAACCTCCCCCCTGGTCAGGCCTGGCGCCACCTGCCCTGAGCCAGAAAGCAATCCACAGATGGCAGCCACTCATGCTGGGCATGGAGGTAAGTGGTGAGCCAAGAACAGTTGCTGCTAGTGCCAGGCTTAGGGCTGCTGTTGTGGGACATGCCAAGTGCAGATGCTGCTTATTTAGAGTTTGTACATTTTTAAAGAGATTTTAGCAAAGTCCTCCTCATCAGCCAACACAGGCCATTTGTATGGAAAAGCCACTGGAGGAAGCTTGGGTGGTCCCATAAGTGGAGTATGGCAGAGTCTCAGGGAGTCACCGGGGCAGGGAACAGTGTTAGCCAGGTTGATGGAGACTCTGATATGGTGGCCACCTGTGTCTGCATGCTGGGATGTGAGAAGGTCCAGCAAAAAAACAGTGGCTTCTTTCAGAACCTTCATCCAGAAGAAAGCTGCCCCTAACTCTCTCATCATGCAGCCAGGTAACTCAGTTCCTCTCCATATGTCCCTGGTATCCTTTATGCTGCTGTCCCAGTGCTGGAGCTCAGAGACAGTAAGTCCATCAGCAAGTAAGTCCATGTGCAGACCCTATAAGAGGAGCACTTGGGACTCCAGCCACCCTCTGTTTCATTCAGCCACAACCTCTACTGTTTTTCACAGCCATAAATTGTGGGGACTTCTCTTCTGGGACTAGAGCCGTGGTCTGAGAGCTTGGTTTGGAGCTGGTAACCCCTTGCTCCTCAGGGGTGCATCTACAGCTGAGATAGTCCTCTTGATTTCTAACCACCACACTTGGGTGTGGGACCAGCCAGTTTCAGGTCTCTGCCCCCCTACCAGTCTTGACGTGTCTCCTTTTGCATATCCTTAGTTATAGCACTTCTGTTCAGCTAGACTTAAGGTGGTTCTCAATGATGGTTGTTTTTATAATTTAGTTGTAATTTTGATGTGGTCATGAGAGGATATAAGCACAGCATTTACCAACTTGAACACCTTGACGGGAAATCTCATCATACTTTTATTTTATGCTTATTCTATAGCCCAGTAATCCTAAATAATTTGGAGTTCTGGTGATCGATCATGTGTGTGTGTGTGTATGTGTGTGTGTGTGTGTGTGTGTGTGTGTGTATTCCTCTCAAGCAGTGTCCTTTGCTTTAAGAAGTCTTTATATTTTTCTAGAAAGACAGTAAAGTGAAGTAGTCAAGAGCATGGATTCAGGAGCCAGTGTTCCTGGGCTAGACTCCTGGTTTTACTATTCACTAGCTATGTTATTTTGGGCAACTAATTTAAAAACTCTAGTCTACAGTCTCCTTTTTTTCACAAAATAGTGGTTCTCAACATGAAGCAAACTAAGAGAGGCATTTTGTTTTACTTTGCCCTTTCTCTTTGCTGTCAAATACAACTCAGATATAGAAAATGAAATCACTGCATTGAGAAAACTACATGGAAAAAAATAAATGTATATATCTTTGCCAAACAACAAGAAAAAAATAAACAAAAATATTTTAAAGGTTTTCAAAATGTGACAACCTGTCAGGTAGATTTAGGTCACATAGGGAAGTCTTCAATTACATCGAGTGAAATATCTGTCTGAAGCATTACTTCCTCCCACAGATACGTACTCCATTTTCTATTTGAATAGTTGATCTTTCATTGACTTTTAAGTCCTCTGCTATGTTTATACTACCCTCCTCTCACATCATTTCTGACTGCTTTTAGATTCAAAATATTCACAATCAGATGAAAGATAGTAAATAGTTGAATTGTCTTTGTTCTGGCATAGTAACCAACCTAAATTGCTGAGCATATTTTCAATACTAATATAATTAAGGGATTGCTCAAGAGATAGTTCCAATTTTACAGAATATCTATCTTTCTATCTTCATCATTTGTGTGTGTGTGTATGTGTGTGTATGTGTGTGGTGTGGATTCTGATAATAAGAGCTCTGATTGTTGATTTTGATAATTTTTTTTCATGTGGACTTAGGGGTACCTGGTTGTTCTTTTCAAAGAAAGTTTTTATTTGTTTGCTTGTTTTCTCAACTGTTAAAAAAGTTACATATTTACACACACGTGTAAAATCACACATATATACTATACATGTATGCACATGTTGATATTCATCAGAAGACGTTATCTCTCTGCCTTTGTCATGCAAACTTAGTCACTTTGTTGTTTAATACACTTGATCATGGTCCATGCCTAGTTTTTAAGCATTTCTTTCCTATAAAGGAGACACAGAATTCTTTGTTGTCTTTACATTTTATTTACCAAATGATGTAGCATCATTAGTATTATATAAGTTGTATTTTGTGATGTGTGTATAAATCCTATTTTTCTTTCTATTTTTTCTGTTCTAGGCTAGCATAATAATTCATTAAAACATTTTGAAACACTATTTTGATCCAGAGACTTCAAATTCCATCCTTTTAATTGTTGACAGCCAAAGTTGGAACTTGGTTTCTTTCCTTTTAAACTGATGGAAAAGAATACAAACAGATCTCCAAGTCAGAAACATAGAAATCAGGGAGAAAAAGGAGAGGAGCTATTTGGGATGTAGCATTATCACCAAATTCAGCAGAATCTTAAAGAGTTATTTGGGTTAGTGATTTAAAATACATTCAATTAATTTGTGGGAAACTAAGGGAATGAATCAGTAAAGGAGCAAAAGCAATCTTCAAAGCTTTTCTAATTTTAAATAAAAATAAAGTAAAATGTGTCATAATAGGCAATGTACTTTACAATGTTCTTTCTTGCTGATGCAAAGAATGTCAGTGAAAATAGTCATTAATCATCAGACTATTAGTACTACAATGTCACTTGGTAGATTTTCATTGGCTGCATCCAAAGCAATCAGTTGTTTTCTTCTCACCAATGCTAGCTCTTTCTACTTCATTATGAATGGTCTATGAGAATGTGTGGCTAGATGAAACTTCTTGAGAGGCCTGTATTAAGAATGCAAAATTATATGATGTTTCTTTGATTTGGAGTGGTTATAATAGGGCCATTTATGGGCAAAGGTCCTTTTGACAAAACAGATCCAAAATTATATATAATCATCCAAAAAATGATTCTAGATTCTCCAGAAAACAAAGCAAATTTAAGATGAAATGAAGAGGAAAAAATATTTTCACATGTTTATTAGATACAATCTGAGTCATATCAGGACTTTCCTGTATGTCTTCTTTAAAAGCCATCATAATAATCAAGAGTGATCACTTTTGGACCATAATTTGATTCCAAATAGACTTTCTGCATTGCATGTTATCCAAAAAAAAAACCAAAAAACACATATTTTGAGCTTCAGTCTCCTTATCTGCCAAATGGGTTAATAATGTCTATATTAAGAACTTGCTGTAATGTTTAGTAAAATGCTAAGTATTCGGTGAGTGGTACATAAGAGGCCCTCAGAATGGTGATTATAATAATGAAGACTGCTGTAGATAATTAAATAGAAGTAGTTGATTGTGTAAATGCATTTTAAAATTTGGCAAATGTTACAATAAAGAAAACATTTAGTGGAATTACTAAGTTATTAACACTCTTCTTTCCCTATCTTCAAATGACCTCGTCATCTATACATTATTCTAGTATGAATTTGGCCACTCCTTCAAATTCTTTCCCAAAAGCTTAACTCTCAATGAAACTCATCAGGATCAGTTGAACCCTGGGAAAAATTGGAAGAGCAGTCAATAACAGCTTTGTGGGCAGGTATATAAGTCTGGTCAGGCTGCCACAACAAAATACCACACTCTGGGTGACTGAAACAGCAGAAATGTATTTTTCTCACAGTTCTGGATGCTGAAAGTCCAAAACCAAAGTCACATCAGGTTTGGTTTCTGGTGAGGACTCTCTTATTGGGTTGTAGATGACTGCCTTCTTGTTGTGTCCTTACATGACCTCTTCTCCTGTGCACTCTCTGTCTACAAGCAGAGAGAAAAACCTTCCTATCCGATGAGAGTTCCTCCCCCACCCCCCTTACTGAACTTATTTAACCTTAATTATTCCCTAAGTGCCCTAACTCCAAATATAGTCACATTGGGAGTTAGGGCTTCAATATATGAATGGAGGGGTGGGGGGCAAATACACAATTCAACCCATAGCAACAGGTAACTAAAAGTATTTTAAAGTTTTCAAATCATCTATGGTATTTCAAACAATGAAGAGATAATGAAGGCATACATACATTTATTTTTTTTACATCATCTTTAACATTAAATGGTACCAATTCTAGTTTTCCTTCTGTACTCACAGAGCCCATATAAAAATCTGTTTGTTCTATATTTTTTTAATAAAATAAATGTTAAATATTTTAGGACAATTATGAGACTTTCATAAAAATCCCTTAAAATAATTAGAGCAAAAGATTATTCTATAGTGTTTTGTACTTTTTATGCTGTGTTATGTTTGGTTCTGGAGCCTGAATATGGAGGTTTGCAGGAATACAAAGCCCAGTTTGGTGTTAAATCTAATTTCATGATAAGAATCAAGAAGATTTTTTCTTTGCCATGGAAGTGGAGAGCTATAAAGTAAGCATGATTTTTTTTTTTTTAGAGAAACATTTTCATTTCTCCAAATAACTTTTCAATTTATAAATGTGGTACAAAGCATTCTGGTTACTTACATAAAAACTGGAAAGTATCATTTTACAAGCATTTCCAAACTTCATTTGCAACTCTTAATAAAAGTCATGTTTGAAACTTTGGCAATATTTGATATGCCAATATATGTTTGAGATAGCATTCAACACTTCTCAGGGATTTGAAAATAAGAAAACTATGAAGAACTGGAATCGATTTTCTTCTAAAAGTTGTGAAAAATAATGTTAAGGGCCAGAATTAGAATTTGGCAATTTTCATTCATAAATTCATTCAGCCATGTTTTTAAAACCTGCCAGGAATATTAAGCCCACAAAGTAAGAAGTAAAATGAATGAATATAATTCAAATGAACTTCTAACTAGAACACTGGAGGGTGAAAAGAAATGCATTACTTATTTAATTCTTCTCACATAAGAGAGAGAGAGAGAGAGAGAGAGAGAGAGAGAGAGAGAAGAAAAAACTTAATCTGGGTAAACACCAGACATTAGTTTGGATAAGAATCATGTACATTCCTTAAAAAATGTGTGCCAGTTCTGAGTCTGGACTGTGATTCACAGAACAAGTATCTGTATTGCCCCTATGTTTATTCTGATTCAGTCTGCATCTAATAAAAGAACAAATAAAGGATTAAGGCAATATGACCTACTTTTGAAATTTTTCCCTTTTTAAAAAATATTCTCTTCTTTAATTCCTGAAAACAAAACAAAACAAAAAAAAACCTAAGCCAATTACACACTGAGTAACATTTTATGTAAGATGGTTCACCAGAAATTGAACAATATTTTTTAAAAAGCTGACACTATTATACTTAAAATAAATCACAAGTTTTTTTTGTTTGTTTCATTTTGATGAGAACACAGGTTTTATGATATTCTGCTGGAAAATCCCAATGAGCAGAAAGAAGTTCAATATCTTAAGCACGGCATTTTTTTCAATACATTTTCAAACTGTTTTTATATATTGGTAAACATAGTAGTTCAAACTAATTCTTTTGGAGGGATATTAAGATTGGATGATAAATTTATATTTTGTAAATGAAACTAATAAATATTAAATTATACCTGAATAAATGGCAAATTATGACAGTGGGCAGAGACAGAACTAATGATTACTGCAGAATCAAATTCCTTCTTCCCCAAACCAAAGACAATATGAATCTAGAAAACACAAGTTTGCAAGTTTAGTTCTTCCAATAAGGGAAATGTAGTAGAATAAAAATAATTAGTATAACAGTTTGAAGATTGCAGGATGATTCTTATTTTGAGTAAGAAATTTTTAACCCAATTTCCTTCTAGAAGAGTGTTAAAGATACAATTGTACTAAGAATTTGAGTTCCATTTTCACATTAATCTCTATAATAATGCAAAATATATGATCTAGATTACGTACTTTTAAGTGACTCAGCAATACACATCCTTAACAAAAATTGTGACTCTATCATCTAAAAATTGGAATTCTAAAAATTTAAATTTAGCTAGTTTTTCAGATTCATTGATTCTTGCCTATATCTATCTAACAGACATTTATTCACTGATTTTTTTTTAGATGATGTCATTGATGTTATACCAAATGTCTAGAATAAGAATTGCAGACTCTCATGCTTACAGAGGCTGGACAAGTAATATAAATGAGTAGACTAGGCCTATGTGGAATGATCTTCCCTAAAGTGCAAGTACTCACCAAAAAGGGACAGCCTGTTTTCAGCTCCAATACAGTTATACAGGCACAACCTTTTAAAATTTACCATTTCTTTTAATAAGAGACTAGAAATATGAAATTTTTCTTGCAATCTTATGATTTTTAAGTCTCAACAACTAATTCAGTTAAAAAGAAAAGTCATGTGCAAGCCAAACAAAACATGTTTATGGGCCTCTTGTAGCCTGCATGCTTCAAGTTTTTCCACTGATATAGAGATTTATAAATATCACTATGAAGTTCAACTGTTTATTCAGAATTTTGGCAATCAATAAACAGTTCTCAAGTTTATCATCAGTCCAAAGACAGTTGCACAATTCTCAGTTGTCTGTTCTGATTCACTCATACATAATCTTGGTGTCAGTCCTTGGATGATGACATCTACCATTTCATCTTTAAGGGGTCTTGATGAGACCCATTTAGAAAGCAAGGATGTTACACTATTTAATACAGTTCAGACTTGAAAGGGAAAGTGTTCTAAGAAAATAAAAGAGGTACTATTATTTGATAATTTTTTTTACTTTGTGTGTACACCATATATATTTGCACAAGCATGCAAAATAGCAGAAAAGATTCATGGGGATTAGACCAATGATTGATTATCAAATTGTATGTTTACAGGAATCATCTTGAATACCTACAAAAAAATTGGGATATGGCTCTAGTCCACAAAATGCAATTTCTATAGTTTGGAGACAGGGCCCAGGGCCATGCCTTTTAAACAAGCCTCCATATGATTTGAGACCCATGTTGTAAGGCTGACATTTAAACACTCTGGTGGACTTAAAAACTAGTGAAAAATGAAACATCATCCCTATGTTCACTGCAGCATTATTTACAGTAACCAAGATATAGAAGCAACCTAAGTGTCCATTGATAGATGAAAGGATAAAGAAGAGGCGGTACATATATATATATATATATATATATAATACATATAATGAAATATTACTCGGCTATAAAAAAGAATGTAGTCTTATCACTTATGACAACATGAATTGACCTAGAGAATATTATGCTAAGAGAAATAAGTCAGACAAAGAAAGACAAATACCATATGAAGTCACTAAAAACAGATATAGAGAACACTTTGATGGTTTCAGATGGGAGGGAGGTTTGGGGGCTGGGTGAAAAAGGTGAAGGGATTAAGAAGCATAGGGGGTATAATCAATAATATTGTAATAACAATGTATGGTGTCACATGGGTACTAGACTTATTGGAGTGATCACTTCATAAATTATATAAATGTCTAACCACTACGCTGTACACCTGAAACTAATATAATATTGAATGCCAAGTGTAATTGAAATAAATTTGTTTTTTTTGTTTGTTTGTTTTTAATGAGACAATCTCTTACAAGGTTAGCGGCATTTCAAAAGTGCGTAGTCAAGGCGTTACCCTTTTTATTTTCCTTCCCCCAAACATGGTTATTGACTACTGAATCATTCTCTTTAGAGTGAGTGGTCTATACAGTGAAAGATTATTTCACATTTGTGAAGCAAGAGGCTGAGCTCATTGTCTGACAAGTTTAAATAATGATAAATATAATAGGAAAACAATAATTGTTAATACTGGGAACAGCAACCCAAACATATAATTCCTATTGTTATCCTGATTTTACAGTTAGAGAATGAGATAAATTTGCCAGATATCTTATAGTGGGACAACATGCCTAATATCGTATATCTAACAAGTAACTGATTCATAGAAAGAGATCTTCAAATTGGAAATGGAAAGGTTATAATGCAGTTATTGCCTTAAGAGCCAATCTCCCATCCCACATTTTGTTGGCTTTCCATCCCAGGGCAGCCAGCATGCAATAAGCAAGGTCCTCATCTAACAATCTTGCATAGGATCCTTGTAAGTGCTCAATTATTGTATATTATACATTACTAAATAGTAAGTTATATATTATACATATCATATAATTATCATCAACACTGGAAAGCTGGAAGAATTTTTACTAATGCATGCGCAGGACCACAGAATGTAAAATTGTAAGGTTCCTCACCTACTGCCATACTTTTACCCTATGAATTGAAATGTAGATACTAAGTTCTGAGATCTAAAAGAAAAATAATGAGGCGAAGAAGAGGGACGAGGAAGAGGAAAATATGGTTGTGGATTTCAAATACTGGTAAATCATAACATTATTGAAACAATAAACACCTCAAGGTCTCAGACTCAGGTGTTCTGATTTAGTAGGTCTGTGATTAGGCCCAGAAATATGCACTTATAAGAAGACACTTTAGATCTGCACATCCATAAATAATTCTTCACAATAAAAGGTCATCATTGTTTTCCTCATTCTCTGTTGGAACTAAAACAGAAGGGATAAAATTAAGCTACTTATAAATTATTCGGTTTTGGCTATTAGAAAGGAAAAATATCTGACAGTAGAGGATTATAAATATTAAAATCAAGTATTGGATACCTGTGGTTATGGGATATCCTTCTTCAGCAATCTTTCAAAACTTTTATTATTTTAGTTAGAGATTAGGAGTTAAATTGTCAAGATCATTTTGGGGGGATAAGGGAATTCATATTTTACAACCACTCTAGCATACAGACATTAACTTCCTTCATATAATACTAACAACCTTTTAGGTTAGGTCCCATCCATAACCATTTCATACATGAGGATGTAAGGTTCTAAAGCTCTAAGGACTTGCCCAAGGTTACGTTGCTGGTCAACTATTAAATCGGTTTGCAAACTCAGACTGCCCCAGCTGTGAACCCCATCATTTTCTTCTACACTGCCTCCCTCCCAAGTGAAATATTCCACAACAATATTTTACCTCATCCAGTTTCCTCCTACAGCATCAGAGTTATTTGTCTCCTCCAGGGGTGTCCAAACTTTTTTCAACGTTTTTTACCAAGGGCCATATGCACAAACAGCCGGGCCACTCACTCAAGGTGAAGTACGCATTGCCTCACCTGGTTTATTCAAGTAAACTAAATATATTTTTGGAATTTGCTGCGGGCCAATTAACAATGGATTGTGGCCCGCAGTTGGCCTATGGGCCACAGTTTGGACATCCGACTCTAGAACTACAGATATATGTGATTCACCCTCTCTAAAATCTTCAGTAACTTCCCACTTCTTAGAGGATGAATTCAAAATTTCTTGGCAGAGCACAGGAGGTCTTATGCAACTTGTCCCCAGTTTATTTCCTCAGCCTTGCCTTGATCCCTCCCCAGCCTCCGGTCATACAGATTGACCTTTCTTCCTAGAATAACAGGATTCCATCATCACAGAGTTCTCTTTCTCTGGAATACCAGTTAACAGTCTTATCTCCCCGGCTCATTCTGGGCAATGTTTTTCCTGAGGCTTGTGTTAAGTACTTTCTTTCTGACACCCTCACAATATTCTCTCCTTTGTGATCTCACGCTAGATTCCATCCATTTCCCCCTTGTTAATCTAACAATTTGTTACAATTCAGTACCCATGATTGAAGAATACGCCACCTAAAGCAACATCCTCATTTTATTCATCTTGTGTCCTCAGTACCCACTTAGTAGTTGGGGCCCATAAGTTCACTTGGATAAACTATAGTGTGATCATAAAATAGTTAATACTGCTTTTTGCCTTCTTCAGTAATAAATTTCAATCTGCCATGGATGTGTCCTACGATTAAAATATGAACTCATAAGTTAACTATATATTTATAAGGATGACATTATACTTCATTTCCATATTTTCATTAGCATGCTAAGGTATTTTCCTAATGAATAATTTAAAAAGTTTTTTTAAAAAAATTCTCATTATCAAAGGCTAAAAGATTACCTACCATTAGCTAAATAAATATGGCTTTGGCTGATATTTAAAATTAACAGAAGGTATATTGGCATAATTAACATGCAAACATTTATAAACCAAAAATACATTACATAATGCATCTATAAAATATCCCTTAAACCGTATTAAAAATTGACCTTCATAAATATCTATAAATTATACTTATTTTCTATTACTAGCAAAATATAGAGCATAAGAAAGAGTCACAACTGAAAGACCAAAGCGTTAGTAGAATAAAGTTCCCTTGAGGCTCTGTGGAATGAATAGAAAGATACTCAATAAATTTGTATTTCTTTTTCATTATCAAATCTGGAAGCCATTCAAAATGCATGCTCTGAGATATATTATGCACATCTTTTATGCTTGTGCATTTTTTCAGGAGACATGCATGGGGACTAACTAAAATTCTTCAAAACCCCTAACTCTATGCTTGTTATATGAGGTTATGATGACTGATACTCACTTTTGACATGCTTGGAAAATTTGTAGTATTCTATTTCCATTAATAGTATATCTGCAGTTCATTAGTGAACACTTTGGAACTTTAGTGCTCGTAGTTCTATTAATTTTTTTTATTATAAGTATTCTTATAATAGGATCATTCCTTTTTCACATACATAGTTCTAAAGCTTTCCCCCCAATTCTCTCCTTTACTCTATTTTCAAGGCTTAGCATAATAAATCTGATTTCATGTCACTTAGATTTGTTTTCCCATCCTAGTTCATGGGGGTTTTAGGTGTTTGTGTAACACTGGGAAATTGCTTGGTAGAGAATTGTTGTCATTAATTAAACCAAGTAGAATGGTTTACTGAGGTAATGCATTATTTCTAATCCCCTACCATTATGTGTCAAGACAAAAGCTTGACTGATGTTGCTGAAATTGCCTCTACTGAGGCCATTTATAGCTACAAGTTAGAAGTGACGTATTTCTTAAAGATCCTAATAATGCCAAGAGCTGAGCCTGGGTTTGCCTCCCCTTGATGAATGTTCCTCAAACATTTGTGTTATTGCACTTCAGCAATGTATCATTCTGCAAAATCTGAGAAAAATCAAACAATTTTAAAAGATAGCTACACATACTTTCAGAAAATATTGGACCTTTCTAGACCCTTTCAAATAGCATCTCGAATTAATTAAAACATGTTAGTCCAAAACCCACAAATACTGTATTGCTTGATGTACAAAATCATTGGAAAAGCCTAAAAATCCTGACTTAACTCTACAATGGAAGAAAGAAAATCTTTAAACTGAAAAACAAAACAGGAGTAAGGAAACTCAAATGACTATTTTCAATTTCATTTTAAAATATAATGTTTCGATAGTATGCTTCAATAATAAGGATTTTTAGCACTTTAATCAAATATATTTAATCAATGCCATTCTTTACCTTTTCAGTAAAGGTGGAAAAGTAAAAGCAATTCTAACTCATCCTTTGCATATGTAGACTGCAGTGATGTCATCCATGGGTTAACGATTCTAACATCCTCTGCTGTTTCTTCATTTCACCTGCACTATCTAGTGCTGAAGCCAGAAATATTGGTTCCTCTTCCTTCATTACGGCTGGCCTGGCATGTGTGTCTTGTCCCTGAGTGAAAATTCCTCTGCAAGTTCGGAGCCAGAAAAACACATCGACTCTCTTCATAAATTAGAAGGTATATTGTTCTGCCTTCCATTTTACCCAGCTGTGAGGTGTCCTAAAGCTAAATTGCATTCTCCATTGTTTTCTGATTCAGATTTTTCTTTTTTTTTTAATTACAGTTTATTGGGGTGACAATTGTTAGTAAAGTTACATAGGTTTCAGAATTTTTTCAAGATAAAAACTTTTCTTTTTTTCATATATGATTCTTATATTTTCATCCACATTTTAAGAGTTTTACTCTTGAAACCATTTCACATAAACCATCTCAAATCCTTTTTGAAAGTGCGCTTGACATAAATAATGTAATGCCTTTGAAGAAGAATAGATGTAGGATAGCCTATGTTGAAGTACTAGAGAGCTTTTGAATACCCATCTGTCCCCAGATATATTCCCCTGTGGCAACCAAAATTCCAACATTGTGAAATGAATGGTTACATAAAAGAATAATGACAAACTCTTTCCTCAGCAATTCTATGTACCTGAGTTCATTAGATTAATCACTTTAAGTGACTGAAGGGATGAGGCAGCCCAAGAGGGGAATGTCTTCCTGGGTAGGATCAAAGGTGAAACCAAACCAAACCAACGTAAACCAAACAACAAAACATAGAATAGTGGCGTCTGAATAGAGAGGAATACTAGAGCAGAAAGACACACTCCTTACCTTTTTTTCTAAAATTGATCCCTAACTCCACTGCTCTATATCTCATCAAGTACAGAAACAATAACTTGCAAATATAAGAAAAACTCTCACTCCATAGGACAAGTAGAAGGAAGATCACAAAGTAACACAATAATGAAACCTCTAATTTACATAATTATCAACCTTTGGCCTCCATGTTGCATTAAGGAAAACTCTATTCCAGACCAGTAATCAATGTGCTAATAATTATTATCGGTTGTGGCAGCTCTTTATTTTATTTTATTTTATTTAAAGAGGCCCATGAGCACATTGACTTTAGTATTCAAAAGTGCTGGGTACAGTAAAAGTTTTAAAATTTTGACAGGTTAATGCACTATAAGCCTTAGATGATTATTCCTAAATTTAAGTATTATTTATTCTTCATCTTTTGTTCACAGTTCTATGTTGTAATTTTGGAAGATTTTATTTATTGAACAGAGTTATTGTCTCATGTGTGTCAAAGTGTTTTTCCCAGATTGGCTGTTGACTGTGATCTGTTCTTTCCTCTTGAGCTGCTTTATCACTGGAGTTATGTATCCAAAGTTTATAAGTAAAAACAGAATACTTGCTCAATTTTTATTTCCCTAGTAAAACTTGACCCTGTATATTTACAATTAATAATAATGCCGCAGGCTTTTCCTTGGGCTAGGCAGTGTGGAGGGCTAACTGAGTCCCCGGAGTACCATTTCATACAATGAAACACTCACTTGGCTTGATGCCCTGGTGACTTGAAGAATTAATATGTTTCTTAAGAGCCAAATTTAATCTCAGATATTAGGTCATGTTTTAGGAGAATGTACTTCAATAAAAAATAAAATAAAAAATAGTCTTAGTATTAGGGCATAATAGGGAAATACTAACTTTATGAAAAACAGAAATAAAATGTTCCCTCTAAAGTTTAGAGTCTAAACAAAGTATTTCTTATTTTGCAAGGGATATTTGTTGAATAATAGGGACAAACATATCAATTATGATGTGCTCTAGGGCTAGTTCCACACTTAGTGATAAAAATACTTTTTGTAAGCTATAAGTGAAAAAAAAGTATGCAATTTTAGTATAGAGGACAGTTAAAATAAAATAAAAAAGTTCCCTATTACTCAAACCCTCCTTGCTGCACACCGACACACACACTCTACTGTGATCAGAAAGTGAAGACTTTGTGTAACATGAATGGAACAACCTTATAAGTAAATTTTAGAAGAATAGAGTAGAAATATATATCAATTCTGTACTTGCTTCAAAATATAAAATATCTCTCTTAGGGTTATCTCTACCTAAAAACACAAACCAGCTAACACATGAAATATTGAAGTATGCAACAATAAAAGGCGTCCATCAATACAAAATAATTTTTTAAAACAGATTTCTGTCAGTTGCATAAACCTACCTGGAAATTAAAAACTATACTCCAGATAATTCCATAGTTCGTAGAAGGTTCACTTTAACAGAGACTTACTTCCACATGACTTTGTCCACAGTGTTTCAAGTACTTCATATGCGATCAAGATTATTATTAATCCTAGAGTTGTTTTTTATTCTATATGCAGGAAACATCCATCTGAAGCTTCACAGCAGGAAATAATGACATTTAAATGGTTACAAACATATGTATTATTTGCCAAATAAGAATAATGAACCAGAGTTAATTAAGAGTCTACTAGTCATTTCTTTAAAAGTTGAAGGGTCGTCCAGAGTGTAGAAGAGGGAAACCTTATCCTGAGTGACATCTAGTGGACTACCAAAGAATGCCATTTTTAAAAGTTGAAGCTACTACAGATTAGGCTGCTATAACGACCCTAGCTCTTTATCTTATCCTGTGGTACATTTGTGTAAGAATTATAAATATGTACTAAAAAAACTATATAAGCAGTGAAATTATTTGCTTTAAAAACAATAAAAATTACAGAGTATCTAGAAAATTCTGTAAGTGGAAAACAGACATCTTAATTAAAAAGATTACCTATAAATATAATGTTGATGAAATAATATGCCATTATTGAAAAAGTACTTTTAGTACTTTTAAGAATATAAAAATATAGACACTTTTTTCTTACTTTAAAATCTCAATGTTGGGATCATTTAAACTTTTTTTCTAATTAAAAAATTAAATCATTTAGTCAGAAACACTGAATATCATGGTATATTTTCTGTTCTTTGTGATTATTTGAATAACAAAGACACATTTTTTATTAATAATATCTTAAGGGAATATTGAAATATTTTCCCATTGTTTCCTATTATTTTTATTAATATGGAAACATGTCTATTACTTATGACTTTTCTACTGTGTTATTTCTAATTGGCTTCTTTGCCTTTGAGGATGCAGTGATCTTTCATCGTTATTGTTTTTCCATTTCCTTTCAAATCATAGCATATCTATTGGTAAAACATTATTTGGTGCTTGACATTCAATTTGTCCTAGTATCTCTTTGCATGAGCTTCTTTTAGTTCTGCTCTTTGTATGCTCTCTCTAACATTGTTCATCTCATCAGAATTTTTCTTTTTTGGTCATCTAGTTCATGTTCCTTTTCTGTGTTGTAAATTGCCTTGCATTGTTCTTACCACCTTAATCTTGGTCTTTTTTAATGTTTGCTACTAATCCCAAGCATTTTCACTAGAGATAACAATTTTGTGATCTCTAATTATTTTCCTTCATAAATCCTTTGCCTCTCTGTTCAAACACTGTTTACTCATTTTCTATATTCATTTGCCTACTGTTCCAAAGGTTATAATTAAGTAATACAACCTTACTGGTGGAATACTAATACTCACTTTTAAGGAAATTTCCCTAATTAGCTTTCGCATCATTTTGTTTTGCTTTGTTTTGAAATCAGCAAGCATTTACTGAACTCCTACTACACATTTGGTTTTGGTTTTAGCTCAAGTTATTTTGGAGTTACTGAAGAAAAATAGCTGGTTTTCTATGTCCTCAAATCATTAGTCTAATGCGATCATTACATGTGAAACAACAAATAAAACAATACATAATCAAGTGCTAAATTTTGTGGTATTGGTTAGCCTATGCACAAAAAATTCAGAGAAGATGTAGAGTAATAAGGGTCATAAAGAGAACAGAACTTATTCCAAATCATTTGAAAATAAACTCAAAATATATTGTATAATTTCTGTTATTAAATCTCCATAATTACCTATATTTTTATAATTTTTATAAGTAAATTGTTTCTCTAATAAACTTCTTAGTGGTATTGATATTTATAGTCAAATAGGAATATTTATAATTATTATAAGTTAAA